>NW_023998651.1:1230823-1275470 GCF_014805625.2 Glossina fuscipes
ATTTAGATTATTAGATTTTGGCATATGTGTTGTTGTTTTAATTTTTTGAATATTTGCTGTTGTTTTGTTTTTTTCAATATTATCTTTGACGGGTAATGAAACTGGTTTCTCAATGTAATTATTGGTTGATGGTTGAATAGGTTTTTCTTTGGAAGGGGTTGGAGTTAAAGGCTTATTAGGCTCGATTTGCGAGGCGACAGCGTAGGTCTTACTGTTGTTAATTTTTTGAGATCCAGATGGATTAATTTCCCGATACTTGCGTCGCGCTTCGCCCATGCTACAGTAATTTTCTGTTTTGATTTTTAGAATTTCACGCATTTGTATAAAACGTGGGCATTGTTTGTCTAACGCAGAGTGTTGATGTATGCAGAGAAAGACCACAGTTAGCACAAGATGGAGCACTGGTGCATCTTTTTGACGTATGACGCATGCATTGGCTGTTTTTACACCTCCCAGGATTTGGAATGTAGAGTTCTACTTTACATTTGTACCAAGCTACATCAACCGTTGCTGGTAGCCGATAGCGGTCAAAAGTCAAAATAATTTTTCCTGTAGGAGATCGTCATTTAACTTGGTGAATTTGCAGACTTCAGTCACTCTGACTGCCCATTTCGCGAACCATCTCATCTTCCGACACATGCTCTAAGTATGGGGCACAAACTAAGCCTTTAACCGAGTTCAGTTTGCCATACAGTTTAGCGGAAATAGTACATAAATTAGCTAATGATTTCGGTTTTATGAGGCTTTCGGTTGCGTGCGGGTTCCCAGCGAAGACAAGTAAATTCCCATCGCGTAGAATCGAAATAGAGTTTTAATAGCAAAAGGGCTGATTTGTGAAATTGTTATGGTAGGATCAGTTGAAGAAATCACAACATATTCCCGGTTTTGTCAACCAGTAATGTCATTCCTATTGGCAAAACCGGAAAGTCGGAATTTTTAATTTTTTTTCTTTGCAGGGATACCTCCGCTAATACATGAAATCTATTTAAGTTTTTATCTGGCGGCCCCGGGCCATTATGCCCTATGGTTGTCTATTATTTAGTAAACTGTGAAATAATCATTCACTTGAAAAGGTTTGGGAACTGCTGAGGATAATGACGATTGTTTTCAATATATTATTTTACTCTTTTGTTTTTTTTTATTATATTTACAGGAAGCAAAAGCAAATATAGTGTCTGCGATAATCAGTTTGTTCAAAAACACTGAAAATACACGAGGTTAGTACACAAAAACCCCGAAAACAATTAAAAAATCGCAGACGAAAAGCAAAAACACGCACTACACAAAACACAAGTCGTTGTCTACTGAAACAGTCAAATAAATGGTAACTTATGCTATTTGAGCTATTTCTTATTTATCCATTAATAAACCCTAATCGTCGAGAATTTCGAATTTTGGCAAGTAAGACTCTTAACTCAAGGTGTCTACTCAAGTAAATCTATTCTTGCTGCAGTCCAAAATTATCCAATTGTAGTGACCGCGGTTTTGAACTTGCGGACGGTGAAACATCATTGCCATAAGATTTAGTTTGAGCCCCGAATGTGCTCAATTTTTAATCGTCGCCGAGCTTGCCAACTCAACGAATTATTTTTCGTCGGCAATCAGTGACACCTGTAGGCTTCGCCTTCCCCTGGTTTTTTGCAATGACAATCTGTTGGCATTCAACTTTGTTCAGCTTTGTGATATGTTAAAAGAAATGCTAAGAAAACCTTAGCATCATTTTTAATAACATTTACCATCCCGTTATATCAATGTTCGCCAAAAACCTTGAATTTGCCTCTGTTTTCAATTGATAAACAGATAAAAACTCATCACTCCACTGCTTTTATTGATCTTATTTCCTACAAGCCTAATCTATTTTACTAACTAAAAGAAAAAACAAATGGTAAATAAAATGTTATAAAATAATCAAATAATGTTGAGAAATATATGCACATCAGGCGGAATGGTGACTTTCCTTATATGATGTCATTTGTCAATAGAGGAATATCTAGATTGGCGGAAAAGGGATTTTGTAAAACGTAGGTGGGGGAAGCTGAATGGGTTTGAATGATGACAGATAGAGGAATCACCTACCTCCGGTGATCCGTTTAGCCGTTACTTTGGAGTTGTTGTGGTCTGAAGGATATCTATGGCTGGCGGGTTTTACTTAAGCTTTGCCTAGGACTTCTTTTCTGTTTCTGTATCAGAAATGATACAAGAAATGAAAAACAAATTTTGCGCTTACTGAATTCGGTGGTGTAATAATGCCAGCACAAAGGAGTGATTCTATAGAAAATTTGTATTCTTGATGGTAAGTAACTTCCTATACTTTTTTTGCTCTTGTGACACGTTGTTGTACAATAAACTTTGATTGAAGTGTTTTTAATGTTTATTGAAGTGATTTGATTCGCTACCACACGACAATTATATCAGTAGACTTTTGATTTTCTGGAAACTTATTTTGAAGGCGGTGTTGATGTTTCGTTGCAGGTCCCCAATTGAGGTGTGTAAGAGAAGAAATAAGAACAGGCATATATTCTGTATTTTCAAATTGAATTGTATTGATTGTGTGTAAGAGAAGAAATAAGAACAGGCATATATTCTGTATTTTCAAATTAAATTGTATTGAAATAACAAATAAAAAAGAATAAATCCGTTTTAAGGTATTTTGTAAAATATAAAAAGTTGGATTATATTTGTACAATGTAAAACTAGGATTCATTTGCAATTAATTTAAAGCTCTATACATTCTTTATACGTAAATTCTTATGTCGATATATAAATATATTTAATAAAACGAAAATTTTCAAAGTTCAAGCTCATAATGAAAGTGAAAAGCATAGGTGAATTAATTTAATTCGGATCTTCACTTTCGAATTCACGTGGTCAAATTAAATCGCCTTTTTCTTAGGCTAACTTTAACTTGCTGCTACAAAAAAATCCTTTTTAATTTTTGTTAACAATTTCACTATTCGTTTTTTTTTTGTAATTGTTTCTTATGGTATCGGTGGCCATTCTCAACGTGCTCCCTAAGCAAATCCAAAATATCAAAATTCAGAGTTTTTCCAAACTTGTTTGTGTTTTCATCATAGAGTACCTGGCAAAGAATATTATGTTTATATAATAATGTTATTAGTACTTTTAAAGGTGAAAAATAATACATGCACTTACTTTAGTTTCTTATATATACTGCCGTTCTCAGCGTCACAATCTATCTCGCGAGGTCTTATAAATATATAAAAATATTAAGGCCTTCACAAAACAAACCAAAAATTTTATATTACAATTTTATTAAAGGCTGTCTTCCACTTGTAGACCGTAACGCCCCCTTTGCAAAAGTTTTATTGACGCCACAACACAAAACTGTTCGTCGTCATCGTCGCCCGTCTCTAAATTTGTCATCTCGACAGTTCTCTCTGCGTCCACAGTTAGTACCACTTGGTCCCTTGGTCCACCTCCAATCCTTTTAGTGACAATTTTTTGGCATTCAGTTTTTCCTCGGCCTGTATTTGTGGTCCGTCCAGCCCAAAAAAAGGTAAAATTAAAAAAAGCAAATAAAATGTTGGCATAATTTCTGAAAACTTACTTTTATCCATCTCGTTATATTTTTGTTTCCATTGAACTTACTTGCCTTCTTAGCTGCTCCCACAAGCAATTCAGCTCTTCACATCGTTGGGCATTGCTTCGGTTCACAGCTCATTGGAAGTTCAAGTAATTCCATGCCGTATAATATATGTACATACTCGCGCCGGTTCGGAAAGCAGTGCTTATAATTGTTAAATCATTTAACTTTTAATTTAATTTATATGTATTGTGCGGAAAAATGGGAAAAAATTGCTGCAATAGAAAAATTATATCCCGAACTATTTACATATGAAGAATATCTTTACAAAAAATGTCTTTATAAAAGAAAAAAGCAAAAAGATATGAAATTAAAAGTAACAACAATAAAAAATATAGTGAAACATATTTCAATTTATTTTAATTACCCCATAATCGTTCTAATCAAATGTAATAAAATAACTAAGTTGGAGAAATAAATGTGCTCCAGATTTCCATCGTAGTAAACCAACAGTGAACTTTACAGTAATTTTAAAATTTAATTGAAACAAAAAAAAAATTATTTAATAAAAAAGAAACATTTTCTTTAAGTTCAATAAATAATTGGCTTTTAAATAAATAAAACTTCTTATAATGTTATACAAAACTATAGAACAACCAAAAATATTAAATGAAATAAGAACTCGAAAAAATGCAAAGCGCAAGGAATATTAAATAATTGGAGCAACAGCGTTCATAACCGCCGGAGTTATACAAAAATATATATCTTGTGTTTGGACGTTCGAAAGCAAGAAAACTTCATCTGTAGTAGCAGAAACGTACACAGTAACCTATAAAATTTGTATTTTACTGTAAATTATTCAAGTTATCTAAGTATATGAAGTATTATAAGGAAAAAGTAATAATAGTAAGAAAGCCCGCCAATAGTATTGAAAACTGTCGTGGTTAGTTACGCGTGTGCTTCAAGTTTCAAGTGTTTGAAGGGAACCAGTGTGAAAGTTAGTGTCAATCTGAATTTATATGTATGGATTGAGTAATGCTATATTCACATTCTGACAAAGTGTAAGAATAGAAAGCGAAATAAAGAATAATAATAAACAATCTAGTGCAAAAGCTCCATTCTCACCTATGTAAAAATGACGCTTTTACGTACAAGCCTACTCTAACACCCTGCAAGCAGAAATTTATGGTGAGTTGTAAGTCACAAAAGATTGTTTCTTAAAATAAATTATTTATGTTGAACTATTCAACATAAACTACTGATCATTTGAAATATTATAATAAAAAACAATAAATAACGGCAACTCAAACAATCTGATCCGACCATCACCCCTTTCAAACAATACTACTCCTAATGTAAGCTCACAAGTATACCAGTTGAGTTTAGAACACTTAATGATACTAATTTCCAACATAGCAACAAATATCCTTAGACAACGAGAACCGCAAATAGTCCAAGCAACTCTTAATTCGCACGCTGGCTTAGCCAACGCTAGGGTTCAGAAAATTGCAAAGCATAGGCTTAGGGATAGCTTAAATGGACACAGTTCCATACGTCTTCAAATGTCGCAAAGAATTTTCGGGTCAACAAGGGAAATTCAACTCCTGTAGAAAAGATGTATCGAATATTAGAAATTTACGAACCACTCAGCGGAATACCCAAATCCTAGGGAATTCATAGTATAGCAATATCGCAATGCCTAGTTACGCATTACGGCGACAAGCAGGAGTTTTCAACTTTAGAAAACCAGATAACGACTCTGGTACAAGAAAATCAAAGTATTCCCGAATTTAATCAAAAGACATATACCCATTGCTTGTTAATATTAAATAAATAAAGATGCGTTGAAATGGGCAGCGAATCGATAAGTTTACTTATTAAATCTTACAGGACTAAAGACCTAGGCACTTTTGTAAGTAGGCTAAATAAACATATATCCCGATTCCTGTGAAAAGGCCCGGTATCTCTGGTTCAAGTTTATAACGAGTCGTCTTCTTATGCCGGGTATGTTCATGGGTTTGAAGAAAGCCCTTTTCCAAGAAATTTATAAAAACTTTTAAACCTTCGCATTTCCTTTAATTACTATTTCTTTATAGTTACCGGAACTTTGATAGATAATTACAATTCAAATACAATTCATGTATTTTACGACAAACACGATTTTTGATAGAAAGATTTATGTTTTGATGACAAAAATGATTTTGATAACTAATTATGAAAACCAGGGTGGTAACTCGCGCTCCGTTTGTGTGTTTGAAAGTATTGTCAAAAATAAATTGTTAATAATCCTACATTTAAGGAATACAACTGTAAATAAAAGAACTTTGAAGTGCATTTCTCTTCAACAAAATATCCACGATGTTGTTACAACAGGTGTCAGAAGTGAGATCGTGGAAACCAAGGGAAATGGGGAAATTATAGGAACTCAAAGTGGATCAGCTCAAACAGGAGCTGGGAAAAAGACACTCTCGTACAGTCAGAAGCCAAGCTGAATTAAAACAAATTTTCAACTAGCTGCGAAAAGATGGCAGGACCCGTCCATACTTGAATTTGAATATAATATCGAGGGAAGGGAGCAAGCCGACAACTTAGGTGGAACAGAAAATGCAGCTACAGCAGAGGAAAAACACAGCGAAGAAAAAGGCGAAGATGGTGTTAGTATATCAAATGTTATGCAGTTTTTACAACAAATGCAACAACAAACGGAACAGGTAGAATTAAAAATTGACAAGAAAATTTAGGAAAAGCAGCAAATCCTGCGAACACATATAGACGAAACGTACTACCAATTCGAAGCCAAAGTTAATGTGCTGGAAGGAAAAGTTGATAATGCGATAGGCAAGTTGGTAGCCAGAATAAATGTCCAGGAAGAAGATGCAGACGCCGTGAAAAGTGAAATAAAAGGGTTAAAAAAATTAAGTGCCTAAGCTACAAACTAATGAGGTAAACACCAGCTCTATCAAAGTTGTTTAGTTTTAAGTATATACTTCTATTCAATTTCAGTTCTTAAGTTAAATATATGTACGTTCATTCAATTTTGTATCTTTCATTTACACATTCACATATCAACATGACCAAGTTCAATTGTTTATGCACTTGCATTTGCACAATCGCGTTTCTGTGTTTGTCCGTTTCATACAACTGACCACAAACGACAATATCATTTGTTACGTAATCTAGACTTTGAAGTGTGTCATCGATCGTTTACATCAATTTGCTTATATTGCATTTTTGTGGCACACTTCAAGCGGTTCATATTGCCGGAAATAAATAAACGCAAAATGCAAGTGCATCATTTTTATGACTTTATTTTTAGCAACATAATTCTTAATTAGTTTATAAGAGTTGTAATTTATAAGCCATAACTTTATCAATAAATTGGTCTTTGCACTACTACATTGACCGCTATTTTCGTTTAGTGGTTTCTTCCAGTTACAAGTGCTAGAAAAACCAAATATAATAAGTTGGTACGACTTGATGCAACGTCTTGTCGAATTATATCAACCAATTAGGCACTGAACATTCAAACAAAAAAAAACATTCATAACATTTTTTGAACATTTTTTGGTGATTCGGCACGTCTTCGTGATACTAAGGTATTGCGCTCACGTCACCGCATCCGAACTTAGCAAAAGTAAAAACACGTCTATTTAATGGCCCCACTAAATTCAACGCATTCAAACTACAATTTGGTGTTGTTGCAAAATAAAAATATGTGGGATGATGACGAGAAAGCAGTCGCCTTAATAACCTCCTTGAGAGGAGCAGGAGCGAAAATTATCCAGATAATACCGGAAGGAAAAAGAACGGAATTCGCGGAAATTATGGATGCATTGGAAAGGAAATATGGTAACAAACATATGAAGGAGATAAGCCACCCAGAGTTGTCCTTGTGCTGCCAGAAGCTGAACGAACGGATGCACGATTATGCTACCGAAATGGAACGTCTGGCCAATCTCGCATATATAGGTGTGCCCAACGACGTGTTGGAAAGATTAAAACTCGACGCCTTTGTTAAAGAGCTGCGCGACGCGAACCTTAAAAGAGCTGTATGTACTTCACCGAAAACGACGTTTACGGAAACGTTTGGCTTCGCGCTTATACAAGAAGAAGCTAGTGTGCTGTGGACGTCAAGGATGAAAATGAGGCGCACGGAAGTTACCAGCGAGAACCATATCTTGCATGTAGTCTGCGTGGCGCTTCGACAACACCTGCGCGAAAATAAGCAAATGCCGGCTTCAATAACACGCAAGTGTTATGCCTGCCAAAAACCTGGTCGTTTTGCACGGGAATGCCGATCAAAGCACAAAAGAACACACTCCACATCATCTACACGGAATATTAGCGAAGGTGCCAGCGAAATATCCAACGAACAGGCGTTAAACTAAAAAGAGCCACCACAGCGAGACAATGGCTGACTCCGAAGTTTAGCAGCCTTATCGTCGTTATTACTCAATCAAATAGAAGTAACAGCAGCCTTACAATTGATGGGAACATCCAGGGCTGTAAGTATATCATCACGCTAGACACTGGTGCTTCTTATTCAATTATCAACAGTACAATTATCATAGTCAAAGAAAAATTAGACCCATTGTTTGGAGCACAGTTTTGAAAGGCAACAAGTGAGGAAGCTGCTATTAAAGGTAAAATTATGAGAAACATTTCGATTAGGAATGTTTCGATGAAGCATGAACTTCCGGTGGCAGATATAACGAACAAGGTAATATTGAGGATGGATTTTCCCGCAGTGCATGGCTTCGTACTAGATATAAAAAGGCAAGTGTTACAATACGCTAATGTGACTTTGCCATTGACTGTGAAATACGACAGACAAGCCGAAGTGTCACAAATTGTAGTACAACGACAACAGAAGATCCCTCCAAACTCCGAAGCAATAATGTGGGCCACAGCTACCCAAGAGCTAAGGCTAAGTAAGATATGTGTTTTCGAGCCGAGTAAAGAATGTACGAAAGACAACATCATCATTGGAAAAGCGGTTGTCTCACTGGTCAACAATAAAGGGAATATATGGTAAATTATCAAGCCGAAATTCCAAAGAACTGCTCAAAGGTATTCCCAGAGGCTGAAGTTTTTGCTGGAAAATTGGTCCATCTTTGCTGGCGTTGCAAATTCGGGTGGGTGTACTAATGCTGCGAAACATATAATCAACATTGCAGGAGCTGACCCGATTCGGCAACGATCTAAGAGAATTCCACTGGCAAAAAGAGGAGAAGTGGCGGACTTTATCAATGATATGCAAGAGCCAAAATTCATCGAACCATCGAGTAGCTCTTGGTGTTCGCCAGTGGTCCTAGAAAAAAGATGGGTCTACCAGATGTTGTGTGGATTATAGGAAACTGAACGAAGTGACCAAGAAGAATAGCTACCCTTTGCCTAGGATCGATGACACCTCAGACACATTGTCAGGTTCGCAATTATTTAGATTTGACGTGTGGGTACTGGCAGGTGGAGGTCGCTGAGCATGAAAAAAAAAGACCGCGGTTTCCGCTGGCGACGGCTTATATCAGTTTACCGTAATTCCGTTTGGATTACGCAATGTGTCTGCCATATTTGAGCGCGTAATGGACTGCGTGCTAAAAGTGCTGCACTGGAAGACATGCCTGGTGTATTTGAATGACATTGTTGTCATTGGTAAAGATTTCAAGGAACACCTAAAAAATCTGGCAAGTGTTTTTCACCGATTACAGGTTGCAGGTTTAAAATTGAGTAGCGAAAAATGTATGTCTTTGGTAAAGAAGTGACATATCTTGGGGACAAGCTCTCCACGACTGGAATTCACACGGATGAAAAGAAAAGAGCAGTAAAAAAATGGCCACGACCAAACAATTTGCATGAAATTCGAAGTTTCCTAGGGCTTTGTACACACTACCGCAGATTCGTCCCCAGGTTTGCCACGGTTGCTAGTGGGCTGCATGACCTTACGAAGACAAATCGATCCTTCATATGGGGGGAGTCTCAAGAGCACGTGTATCAAGAGAGAAATTTATACTGCTTACCGGTGCAAACGCAGAAGGCTTAGGCAGTGTGCTCTCCCAGCAAGTTGATGGTAACGAAAAGGTCATAGCATATTACAGCAAGCGCCTACCCAAACCCGAGAGGAATTATTCCGTTACGCAACGAGAACTGCTGTCAATAACGCAATCTGTCAAGCACTTCCACAAATATCTGTATGGGCAACAATTCCACCTAAGAACAGATCATGCTGCTCTGCGATGGTTACTCAACTTCAAAGAACCAGAAGGAGAGCTAGCCAGGTGGATTGAAAAACTGCAAACCTACCAATTCTCGATTTCCCATCCGAGGCATGGTGAGGATGCTTCATGGGCTAAGAAGTTACTAGTGGTCGCTCAAGCGAGAACTCGGGATATTATAAGGGAATAAATCAAGGAAAATTTCTATTGGGTAGGTATCAAGAATTCCGTAGCAAATCGAAAGGCCCGAAAAGTAAGCCGCGAGGGTGCTTGCAGCTGTATAACGTGGGAGCACCTTTCGAAAGGATCGCAATGAACATTGCTGGACCATTTCCTGCCAGCAAGACAGGGCATAAATATGTACTGGTAGTCATTGATTACTTTAGTATATGGTCAGAAGTTTACCCCATAGCTAACCAAGTAGCAACGACAATAGTCAAAGTATTCATCAATAATTGGGTTACGCCGTTTGGAACCCCCATTGAGCTGCATTCGGACTAAGGTAGAAACTTTGAATCTTCGATCTTTCAAGAGGTTTGCCAAATGTTTGCCATTAATAAAACTAGAACGACTCCGTTACATCCTCAGTCTGACGGAATGGTCTAAAGGTTTAATAGAACGCTCCAAGAATATCTGCGAGAAGTGTACGACGACAATCAGCGGGACTGGGATGAACACATACCAATCTTTTTAATGGCATACAGTGCACAACACCACTGCTCTACCCCCGGCGCAGTTTTTGCTCGGGTCCAATCTGAGGCTACCCGTAGACTTAGACCCCTTAAGTCCAAAGGATCAAGACAGAATATGTTGCTAGATTGAAAACGAAATAGAACGCAAATCGTGACAGGATGAAAGCAAGATACGATCTGAGGGCTAACGCCCATGGATTTATGAAAGGCGAATGTACAATCCTTTACGTAAACAAGGAATGTCACCAAAACTACGATGTAACTGGACAAAATCATCACAAGAATAAATGATATCGAATACGAAAACATACCGGGGGCAGAAATACACCTGGACCGACTGACCGTCTATCGAAACGATCTTGTTCGGGACGAAAAAAGTTAGGCGGAGCATAGTGTTATGGAAATCCCAAATGTAGATTATACCAGCTAAGTAATTTTCCTAAATAATAAATTTCCTAAACAGGGCAAAAACCAGATGCACATTCGCGGCGCCTCATGCAGCTACCGGCAGATAAAAACGATTAGCGGAAAAGCAGACAGGGATTAAAAATGACGCCATGAATTTGAATAGAATATTTGTGGAAGGAGGTGTGAGTAGAATAAGAATATTTGAGTTGAGCAGTCGGAAGTATTACCAAAAATATATTATAATACGAATAACTATACATTTAAGGAATATAATTATATATAAAAGAATTTTGAAGTGTATTTCTCTTGAACAGCATATCCACGATCCAGTGATGCGGACTGCATCTTAGAAAGGCGAATTTAATAACAGTAGATTTTATTGGTGACCATCGCCTGCTTACATGATTACCGCCTAGACATATTCTAGCTGTCAACTGGCATAACAGTAGAGATTCGTTTGATCAACGTTTTTATCATTTTCTCTCAAATTCAGTGTTCCGAAGCACAATTTAGATTAAAACTCTCAATTTTACACTAGAAGAGATTGTTAGTTCATAAGAATCACAAAGTGACGTGTAAAGATTTTTATGTGGAGGTATTGTTGTTAACAGATTTTATGGCTTTGCTTGACGTAACAGCCAGGCTGGGGTCATCTAGTTGCAACTGTTGGTTAACTGTGTAAATGGAATAGCATATAATTTAGATTTGTAAAGTAATTTAGTAATCTAAGGCAATTGTTATCAAAGGCATAATATGGCAACAGTTTTACACATTTGTCATACTCTAGACTACTTTTAATACAATGGCAAGTTTGTGCAAATGTAAACGTTTGTGTATGTAACACTCAGAAGGACTTAAGGTAGACCCATCTTTTTTATATCAATCAATTTTTCATATTTATCAATTCAAAAAGTGCTTCTATCCGCCCATTCGTCTTAACTTTTTGAGATATTTTGATGAAATTTGGTATGCCGGCGTGGACGAACGCTATTGAAAGTGGTTCATATCGGTCCACTTTTCACAAAAAGCTATTTAATTAAGGACTGTGGTCCATGTTTGTGTCCTTATTAGTTTTATTCTTATATCGTTTGATCTATTCTCTAACTGATTATCTGCAAATTATTTGTTAATAAACTGAATTTAAATATAAGAAATGTTCTTTTACCCTTAACATTTTTCAAAACAAATTAAGCTTACCTTTTTCAAACCAAATGCTTTATCTACTTCAAAAAAAGAAAAAAAACGAAATAAATAAATAAAACTAGGTTTATTTAGATCATATAAACCTAAATGGCAATCTATGACCGCATTTTAAAAAGAACAGAAAGACATATAGGAAAACATTTCACATTTTGGCTCTCCAATTTTCGTTTAAATACTTTTTGACTTCTTTTTTTTTGAAGATAGTTTATTGAGAACATGCAATTATTTTACTGCAATAACCTTATAAATTCTGTCATTACGGTAAATCGATTATGAAATCGATCTTATCTTACCTTTCAGCTCAGCTTGTTTAAGTGTACATAAATCGAACCAGCCACTTTCATACCAACTTTACATAAAAAAGATCCTCAGAACGTCTAATGGCCCTTTTCAAAGCCACATGGAAAATTAACTAATATCATGCGTTTTCGCATTAGTCTTCTCTTATCACCCTTGTTAAGACGAAAAACATTGTTCATTCCTTAATAATTTTTTAAGTTCTACGATTAATTCATTTAATAGCTCAGCTTTAGTTGTTACTAAAAGCATTTTTAATAATTGGTACAGATAGAATGGGTACATCTATATTTAACAGAGGTATTGCCATTAAAGTCATCTTGTTCTTTCATTATACAAAAACAATTCAAGTCACATACGCTCTGCACTAATGTTTTCGTATAATAATGTATTTTTATTATTTTCCCCTGCTTTTAGAAACAACCAAGATACCCTTTTTAATTATTTAATAAAAGGTTCTACTAGTGAAGCCTAGCTAAGATGTTTTGACGCACAATGATATTAGGATTGGAAAACCGTGAAATGAACTTGTTAACATTTAATATTACTTTATTAATATTGTTAACATTAATATTTCTCCTCATTATTTTTGCCACTCCCAATCGACTTCCCCTTCTTGTGCCTTTGCTTCCTGCCTTTTTCTTTTGCAAAAGAACGCAAAGAATCAAAGTCAATTGCTTGAATATTTGTCTTATCTGTGATTTCACCTTAAATTTTTTGCAATGGCAAAAGAAAACAGCTGAAAGAATGGACATTACCTAAATATTTACATAATATGAGTTATTGGATAATATGAGTTTTCGTGTAACGTCCTTTCTTGTAATCATTTTTAAAACATTGTAACAAACATCTCAGGTCATCTGCGAATAACTGCCTTAATCCAAATGATTGGTATGGCACCCGGTTTGTCGCCCTGTCCATCTGTTTGCTGAATGTGTTTTTTGCGGGAAGTGCATCCCTTGTACTCCAACCCTTACGTAGCCGGCCTGCTGGTTATCTGTATCGTGAAGTGCAGCTGTGCTGCACGTCCAGATAGCCTCTTTTTGAATCATATCGACTATCCATCTAATGTTAAGTTTGGTTCTGCATGGTTCGCTTACTAGCACCAGAATAACTTCTTTTTCGCTCACCGTCTGGCGGAGTAGGTTCTGCCACGTTTTGTTGAGGTTGCAGTGGATCTACATCAGCTTTATTGGTAAGTCCGATTTTATCCTCTTCAAAATGTTCACGTGGCTCTTTAACACTATAATAACCGCGTGCGGATTGGTCTTACGTATTTGCCATTTTTTCTTATATTTCTCGGCCACTTGGGCCCACTGACCTACGCTGTAATTGCGCGGCTGTTGTGCCTCTCTTTTCTGGCTCTTGTAATGCATTTAATATACGCACTTAATTTTGGCATAACTAACCTTAGTACGCATATATATTTTTACCTAATTTATCTTACCAATAATCAGTTATATATTGTTTTTAGCATAAACGCTTATATATTTTGTTATTAGCATAACCATTAGTAGCGATAATAAAATTTTAAATAAGAAACGAATGTAAGTGCATGTATTAATTTTCTTTTTTAAATGCTTTATTAACAAAAATAATCATTCTTTGACAGTTATTCATCCTATGAAGAAGGCACCAATAATATTGATATCTTGGATTTTCGTAGGAAGAACGTTGATACACTGAAAAACAATAGCAAAATCAAGAAAGAGTGGTGCAGTTGTTAACCGAGTCTTTAAGTCTTTCCATAACAGCAAATTAAAGCTAGCAAAGGAAAAGAACAGTTTTCCTCGATCGCATAAATTCAAAAGTGAAGATTCAAGTTAAATTAACTTACTTTAACTTTTCGTTGTGAACTTGAACTTTGAAATTTGTCTTTTTAGTTTTTTTTTTTTATATATATTTATACATTGACGTATGAATTTACCTATAAAGAAGGTATATGTATGTATTGTGTAATGTTTTAAAAGGAAATCTTTTCTCTTTAATTAGCTTCTGAAAGTAAAACCCATTTTTTTAATTTTCATAAAAATTCAAGCCAGTTGGCGATAAGACCAATATATCCAGTTGATTATACGTTGTTCCTTTGCGATTTATCAAATTTAATTAGGAATAAGGCTTAAAATTTTAGTTTTGGTTCAGTTACTCAGAACAACCTAACTAACGCAAAGCGTTTTGCTTACGCAGGTTTTGATAATTCTGAGAACGCGTTTCTCGCACTTCTTGTAGATATGTAAAGATACAAAGGTCGAAATTTGAAAATGAAACCCATCATGCGCAATTGGTGTCTTGTCTTTCAGTGTTGCGTTTGCAGGAAAATAGCTGTAAAACAAAAATATGGACTGCTGTTGCAAAATGAATTACTTTTCATTTTGAAAATTAAAATTTGTCCGAAATTAAATTTGTAAATTGTGAAGAAAAAGATTTGGTAAAAGTAAGCCTAATTTTTTTTTTTTTAAATCGCTAATTATTATTAGTTAAATTAAGAAATATCAACTAATGCGTACAATCTACCGAAACTTTCTTTTATGCTCATTCATTAAAGAGGAGAAGAAATACAACCACAATGCACAAAAAGCGAGCACAGGTGAAGAGTGAGATAAGCTTTGCGAGATGCTTTTGACCCTTTAACGCTGTCTCATAACGAGTAAATAAATTGTTTCCTGTTTTATTGAACTTTTTGTTTCACAATAAATGACCATTATAATAATATTTATTATTTTGTTGCAGTGATGGGATGTGTTGATAGAATGAATACATGCTTTTCAAAGTCCCGAAAAAGAGGGAAATTTCAATAAGCGAAAAGGGAATATTTGTGTATTGGCCACATATTATTGTTATTATAATTAATTAAATCGGAGAAGTAAATTCAAAGACTAAAGTCTGAAGGCATTAACATCTGAGGCTCTCAGCTTTTTTGAAAATTATCCCGCACCTGAAATTTGAACCTGCAACTGCATTTATTTATTTATTTAATTACACATGAAACTCACCCAAAATAAATTAAGGAAGTAAATCTTATACTAATTATTATTAAAAACTTATATAAAATATATAAGGAGAAATAAAAGAAAACAAATAAAAAAACAATAATCCGTACATAAATAAATAAAACAAAAAGAAAATAGCATGTACACAACTAACACAAGTTCATATCCAAATTGCAAGAGAAGTCTTAAGCCATTGCAAACATTCAGAAGCTGGGCAACCGACCACACCAGTTAATTTTTGGAAGCATAGTAAGATGTTATGATTGCAAGTTAGTTTAGATACAACATAGGCAAATCGCCCGCAGCAAGCATAGTTATTTTGACAGACTTTAAGGGGTCCGATATTGAGATTAAGTGATAGATACCATTTAGGTTTCCGCAAACAACTTTGAATTGATTAAATAGCTCATAATTATATTTACTATGACTGAGCTTAATGAAAATAAAGTGTTAAGAGGAGCGATTAGGGACATTGAAGCTTCTTGCCAAGTAATAAGGGCGAAGCGACAGTACCATTAATTAACTTAATTAAAAAGGAAATAGATCTACGAAGTGAAGGTAAGGATAACAGAAGCAACCTATTTTCATAAAGAGGAAGAGAGACAAGCGCGCCCCAACCCACATTCTTAAGGGCAAACAACACGAATTCCTTTTGCATGGATTCAAATGAACATACATAAGACCACACAACGGACGCATACCCTAGTATTGGTCTATCTAAGCACGGGTATAACCTATTTGTAATGTAAGGATCCTTAAGTTCTTTGGACGACGTCTTATTAAATCTTAGCGCGACCCTAGTTTTACTTAAAAAAAGCTGCGTGCGGAAATTAAAACTTCATCTTTGGTCGAAGAGCACTTCTACGTCGATAAACTAATCAATATTTTCCAACTTATGTAAGTCAATGAAATGTTCAGTGCTGAGCGATTTCCGTCTTAAGAAAGAAAACTTCTTGCATTTTTACTTAGACCACAGGGGGTATCTGCTTCGAGGGCAAGGTTGCTCGAACAAAACGAATGCAGAAGTAGTTAGGTTTAATACATTACAGAAAAAAGACACTAAGGTTTCAATATTCCTTGCGAGGAAATCTAAATTCATGTGTGAAAAATGAGATTAAACAGGAAAATATTTATTTTTATTCAAATCATAATGTTTATCGGCGGAAGCTGGATTTGACACATTAGAATGGTACAACGGACAATCATATCTATAATAAAGAGATATACAAATTGCTGGATGGTGCTCAAGTAAACTACTATTATTATTATTATTATAATTTTAGACTAATGAAATAAATTCTTAGACTAAAAAAAAGATATTGAGCACCAGCAACACGGGCTATCGGCTCTAATTTAAATAAATGGATATTAGATAATGAGCTTAGTAGTATTAAAAAAGTAATATATTGGATTGATATTCTGTGCTGAAGCTGATTTTAGAATGTCCAAAGGGTTAATCGTTCCAAATGCAATACTTCTAGCCAAGCAAAAGTTAAGGCAGTCGCAGAGAATGTGCTTTATGGTGAGAGTTTGTTCACAACTGCAGATTGGGGAGGAAGACTTCTTCAAGATCCATTGGTTAGTTGCAATTGTATGACCAAGGCTAATTCTCGAAAATGTTTTGATCTTCATTTTCTCAACATTAGTTGGATATAAAGGTGGAGTTAATTGAGGGTTAATGGAAGAGTAGTGTTGATGATGGTGTTTTAAATTTTGTTCTGCAATTTTCTCTTTAACTTTTCTTCCAATGTATCTTTGAGGATCCAACTTTTCCATGACATCATCCATAATTAGAGGAGCAGAAGCAGCATACTTTGCCGCTCGATCAGCCTGCTCATTTCCCAATAAACCGATGTGACTTGGTACCCATAACATTTTAATTTTTCCGCCAAGTGTAGTAATTATATTCCTTAATTTGTTGATGGTGCTCCATCTCGAAGGGTTCCGAATAGCTTGAAATATAGACAAACTGTCGGTAACAATGACGGTTTTGAGTTTGCTTTTATGGGCAAGGTTCGCGGCGCGAAGGATAACTCTGGCTGGTTGTGAACGTTGAAGTACTTTCGTGAAAAATGTGATTGAGCAGAATCTGTCCTGTAGGATCTACCACGGCGCAAGAAGGAGGCAGACCAGAAAATTTTGAGCCGTCTGTGTATAAAAGATTCCAACCAGTACTCTCCAATATTTGGGTTTATTCAGCTATTAGATTCCCGAAGACATAATTTGGAGTATCTTCTTTCTTGTGCATAGACAGAGAAATGTGAAAAGAGTAGTATTTCAAAATCCAGGGAGGTTTAACACAAAAAGAGCGAAAAAATTTTAAGGGAATATCTAATTCCTTTGCGACGTACAAAAAATAGTCAATTGCAGATGGTGACTTTGGAATTTTCTTCGCAATAATAATCTTTCTCACGTCATCACCGAGAATAGATTTGTTTCAATTAACACACATGAGTGAATAAGAATAAGAATATGTTCAGGTCGGTAAATAATTTAAAGCGAACTCCCAATAAAAAGGCATCTAAACTTTTCAGTGCATAATAAGCTGGTTTCGCAGCATCAAGGGGAAGTATTACCGTAATTAATTGCAACATGTATAATTTTTTTTTTAAATAAATATATATAATATATATAAGTTATTTTTATTCAAAAAAGACAAAAAAAATTAAGGCTATCTAATGAATAATAAAGTTTAAAATTTTTTTTGTCAAGAAAATTGATTTAAACAACTAAACACACAAATAATTAATAATAATAATATTTTTTTTACCAATAACCACAATGAAGAATTTCTTTAGTTGGTTCCTTCTCTCTTTCTTATTCTTTTTTTTACCAATATTTTAGCATTTTATGCTTTCGACCCGTTTTCGTTGATGTATTTTATTTTCGATGTTTGTTCCTTTGGTTCCTTCACTGCTTGGGAAAATTGACTTTCTCTTGATTAGGTTGGCTTGGATCGCATTCATTATTTTCGAACAAAATATTTCGGAATTTGACTCGGATAAGTTTTTCCTATATTTTTGCCCTTTATTCATTAAGAAAATATTTTATAATTTGTATATATATTTCATATGCAAAAATCGATTCATCAAATTTTGTTTGCTATTGATTTAGAATTATTTTCAATATTATATACATTCGAATATTTCCGCGGGAAAAAAAAATTATTTTTGATGTGTCTCAATTTTTAAAGTTAGTTTTTTTCCATTTCATTTTTTCATTTGGTCTATTTTTTCATATTTAAAAAAGAAAATATATATATTGTTTTACGTCTCACATCAAAATTTCGATACCTATTATTATTATTATAATTTTAGACTAATGAAATAAATTCTTAGACTAAAAAAAGACATTGAGCACTAACAGCACAGGCTATCAGCTCTAATATAAGAAGATGCACATTAGAGAATGAGCTTAGTAGTATTAATAAAGTAATATATAGGATTGATATTCGGTTCTGAAGCTGATTTTAAAATGTCCAAAGGGTTAGTCGTTCCAAATGCAATAAATACTTCTAGTCACGGAAAAGTTAAGGCAGTCGCAGGTAATGTGCTTTATAGTGAGAGTTTGTCCAAAACTGCAGATTGGGCAGGAAGACTTCTTTAAGATCCATTGGTGAGTTGCAATTGTATGACCAAGGCGAATTCTCGAAAATGTTTGGATCTTGGTTTTCTCAACGTTTGTTGGATATAAAGGTGGAGTTAATAAAGGGTTAATGGAAGAGTAATGCTGATGATGGTATTGTAAATTTCCTTCTGCAATTTTCATTTTAACTTTTCTTCCAATGTATCTTTGAAGATCCAACTTTTCCATGACATCATCCATAATTAGCGGAGCAAAAGCAGCATACTTTGCCGCTCGATCAGCCTGCTCATTTCCAAATAAAATGACTTGGTACCCATAACATTTTATTTTTCCGCCAAGTGTAGTAATTATATTCCTTAATTTGTTGATGGTGCTCCATCTCGAAGTCGAAGAATTCCGAACAGCTTGTAACACAGACAAACTGTCAGTAACAATGACGGTTTTGAGTTTGTTTTTACGGGCAAGCTTTGCACCGTAAAGGATAGCTCTGGCTGCGGTTATGAAAGTTGAAGCACTTTCGTGAAATATGTGATTTAGAAGAATCTGTCCTGTAGCATCTACCACGGCACAAGCAGGAGGCAGACCAGAAAACTTTGAGGCGTCTGTGTCTAAAAGATTCCAACCAGTACTCTCCAATATTTGGGTTTTCTCAGCTATTAGATTCCCGAAGACGTAATTTGGAGTATCTTCTTTCTTGTGCATAGACAGCGAGATGTCAAAAGAGCAGTCTTTCAAAATCCGTGGAAGTTTAACACCAAAAGAGCGAAACATTTTTAAGGGAATGTTCAATTCCTTTGCAACGTACAAACAATAGACAATTGCAGATAGTGACTTTGGATGTTTCTTCGCAATAATAATCTTTCTCACGTCAGCACCGAGAATAGATTTGTTTCAATTAAGAAGCTTAGGGAATATTTTAGCTTTTAACTCATAAAGTCTATATTCTAAAGTTGGGAGACCAGTTTCAATTATAATATTATATATGGGCGTGGTCCGAAAAGCAAATAACTTGCTCTGGCGGCTTGGTGATAGACCGGTTTAAGGATGTTGATATTAGATTTGCAGCTATTGCCATAAATTATCAAAGCATAGTCAATCTTGCTTAACACAAGCATTTTGGTAAGATAAGCAATAGTGTTAATATGCGCATGGCTTCTCTAAACAACGTACTGTATGAAATTCACCCTTGTTAAAATAGAATTTTTTAAGCGAGGACAGTGTGATTTCCAACGATATTTGCTGGAAAAAGAGAGTCCAAGAATATGCAGCGTCTGCACGTTTAGTACTGGGAAGTTATTAATATACATAAGTATATTTCCTGGATCGCAAATCTGCCTTCGACAAATGTGCATTTTTTTAAAATTCGTATGGAAATTTTAGCCCCCGACGAGTTTGCCCATGCGGAGATCTCTCGTCCAATAAACTCGAGGATGTTGATTGCTTTCGTGCTATCTTTTTTTTTTGTAAAAATGTATACATCGTCCGTGTAGAGACAATGTTCCACTCTTGGTACACGACAAAGAATTTGGCTAATTTCGTTGAAGTCGATTTTGGAAAAGGGTGACAGAAAGAGGAGATCCTTGCGGAATGCCATTCATTAGCGGAAAGGAATCAGAGACGTGATTGTTGATTCTAACTTTAAACCGCCGATGCGACATGAATGATTTGATGTAGTTGCAAAATTTAGGTCCAACATTCCATGATTTTAAGAGTCTTAAAATAACATGGAGACCAACTCTGTCAAATGCTTTTTCGAAATCAATTGAGGAATTGTTACGTGATTTCGTTCGGAAATTGCTTTGCTTGTAAAATAATCAACAGACCGTCGATGCACCCTCTATCCCGCTTGAAACCAAGTTGTTGCTTTGTTATCAGGTTCTTGAACTCAATTAAGCAAGATAATTTAGATGCCATAATCTTTTCCAATACCTTTTAGAGGCAAGATAAAAGAAAGTTTGGGCGATAGTCCGATGCGATGGAGGCATTTTTTGACTTTGGAATTGGAACAACTGTTGCCAGTTTCCACATGTAGGGTATATGGCCAGTCAAAAATACCGTATTATATAGGTCCAGTAATTTCTTTTTACTAGACTTAGACATAGCGCTGATCATTTAGTATGAGATGCGGTCTAGACCAGGTGTTCTCCCCTTCAAATTGGAGAGACAACTTCCAAGTTCTAACGTGGATATGCAATTTTCCAGGAACATGGCACATCTATCAATATTATTAGAAAGAGAAATTGGAGTCCTTTTATTTTCGATGAAAGCACTCGAGAAGTTGCTGTCAGAGGAGTATTCGCACCACACTTTTCCAAAGTAATTAGAAATCTCATGTGCATCAGTTAAAGTTCCATTGGGAAAGCAGATGGCGGAGATTTCGTTCAGATTTGAAGTTCCATTAATTTTGTTGATTTTGCTCCAGACAACTTTCATTCATGTATTTCTGTGAAGTCCTCTCGAAAAAAGTTCGAAACTAAGTGCCTTTGATTTTCGTAGTTCCTTCCTGAATAGAGCATTGGCCTTTTTGTATAATAACAAATGATCCTGATCAGGACTCTTAAAGCGGTGTCAAGTAACCTTAAAGATGAACGGCGGTTTACAACTATCTTCGGGAAATTGGCAAAGCAAAGAGAAAGCCGTCTGCCATTACAATTAGTATAGACCGTATAATATTTCTCTGAAAAACCTAATGACTCTATCAGATGATAAAGAGGAGGTCATGCAGCCTGATTTATCACTATAACACTAAGTGACAAATTGAAATCCCCAATGCGTTTACTATATTAGTTGATAAATACTTTTCGGCGACATCACAAAAACGGGCAGCATGTTCCTTATAAATAGAGATATTCGCGTTTGGTGGAATATAAGAGAAAGTTACGTATAACTGTTTACTAGCAATTTTCGCACGAATGGCAATAAATTCAACGTCGCCACCCCTGTGATACGAAGATAAGATTCGCAGGTATAGAAGTTTGAGTTGGCGATAATATAGAGGAAGTGACTGCAGTTGTTTGTTCGACTTGCCAAGCGTGGGGAGCAGCGGGCACACTCGAACAGCTAGTGGGAGAAGCAGGTTTGTTATATTTATTAATATTCCTTGCAGATTTAGACAAATTAGCATGAATGGTGCTACTGAGAGGAGATGCCCTTGCCAGCTCAGCTTAAATGAAACGTTGGTAGCTTCCCAGCATAATTGTGAGTTTAATAATATCTGGTCTGTCAAAAACAAAGGAAAAGCTCTCGTTCTTTGTAGACAAGAATAGAGCACCCGAATGAATTTGAGTTTTGACTTCCGTCAAAGACGGAGGTGGAATACTGCACGCTGCACTACGAGTTGATCTTTTACAGGTGAGAACATGAGTGCTGTGTATAACGACACTCACCGTAATCTTAATTTTTTCAAACTTTCAACATAACGTCACGAGATGTTTACTTAATTTAGAAAAACTGCAAACGCCGCGAACTAATTCAGATGTTTGCTAGCAATAAGACGCAGAAAACAAAAAAGATACTTTTTGTCGAGGGCACCCAGAGCTGATCGCAAAAACAAAAATGGTGTCAACACAAAAAGCTCAATTTATTAAAATAAGCAGCTAACTCAAATTTTCCGGATCTTCCCATAAATGGATGTTGGAGGCAGTCTGAGGAAAGAGCTTACCTGGAAAACCATTGGGCTGGGCATGATAGCAATGATCGGTTGCTTCGTAAACGGTAAAAAAGCTTAAAGTGCCAAAAAACACATCCTTTCGCTGATAGTGGGAGCCCCTAGAGCCTTGGCTGATGACATCTTACTGAAGTTCCGCGGATCCCAAAAACAAAGAAAAAAAAAAGGAAATCCATTGCAAGCCAAGAAACATTGTGGACAGATGTAGTGGTTTCTATAAAGGTTAGCATTACAGCATTTAGTACTTCGAAAATTTAACTACAGTTTTTAAACATTTACATAGGTCGCTGGGCTATTCTACAAGAGACGCGGATGAGCTGCTACAGGCCAAAGAAGCTGGGAAGAGTCCCAAAGGTTTGTGCAGCGCTGCATTTTGTAAAGAAAATGTCATTCATTAAATAATTAATCAAATGTCCATAAATCTTTCTGTAGAGTAGATTATCAAACGTTTTAAGTTCATGCGCTTGTATGTGTATTGTTTTATATATTGACGGTATTTTCAACTTTTTTTAACCTTTCAGTGCTAGCGACCCAATTTGAAATTATAATGTACAATTCGAAATTCGTGCCGATTAATAGTTTTTCCCCTTTTTTTTTTTTTGAATTACTACTAAAACTGATAAAAACTTATGTTACATCTCGCAGTCGTTCTGAATTCGCAATTCTTTCGCACTTATATACAGATGTGTGCAATTTAATTTTAAGTTTCTTCTTAGTTCTTGATGATTTTCTTCTTATAAGTGGCTTCGTAAGTTAATATCAATGTACCTACAAATTGCGCTATCGACAGTATATCTCTACCATGCATGAACTTTTGTTGAACTGCGGAACTTATTTCCTCAAACCCGTTTACCATCGCCGGTATACGGTCGATTTTATATGATTGAAGCCATATTTACCTCAGCAGGATCTAACATTTGTTTATTTGATGATACATTGAAACCGACGCATTTCAGTAGCATTTACAGAAGGATAGTTACACAGTTTCTTTTGCGTGATGTTCAGATTTGATTGTCCAACAATATAAATAAGTATATTGTAAAGAAGTAAAGGAGCCATGTAATGGTAAAAGCTAATACTCAGCCGATGTGTAGTGGAGATAGAAAAATGCGTTGCAGTATTTGGGAGGATTCCCTATGAATCCTTCCCTAGGTGTAGGTAGTTTTACTGCTTTAGAACCCTATCCTGCTCGGCTGCAGAACGCCGAGTCTATCCGTCCCAAGTAGTGCCAAAAGAACTTGGCAAGAGACGGTCCCTAATTAAAGTTACGAGCCGGATAGAACGCTTTTTTTAAAACAGCGAGTTGATACGCTTTGATTGAACTGCATAAAACAATTAACTTCTTTATTTGCCAGGTGCATTATTTATACTTAAATCTATAGGTGATTTTATGCTAACGTTATCAATTATTTTAATTAGGGCGTCTGGCATCGTATTGCATTTCGTAATGCAATACCCAGCCAGTTGAAGTGCGACAAAATTTTTGTTTTACTTTTTTTTGCTACAGAATTATGCAAATTCAGCATAATTCTGCCGCACTTCAAAGTGGATGCATACGACGGTATGCGATCACACTACAATATCCTAATTTATAAATTTGGAAAAAAATTGGAATGGGATTTGAGCTTTGCTCACTGTATTTCAAATTCCTATTTTTCCATATAAGTTTCCCTTCCGAGCAGCAAAACCAAGAAAAGTTAAGGGAGAATTTCCATTGTATTTTTCTCCATTCTCATTATTATTGCCCCATAATTGTGTTATTACTATTATTATTATTACTATTAGATATTGTATGTGTATACAATAATTAGTTTCGTTTAGGTCATCACATTCTCGATATCTTTGTCTTTTAGCCATCTAGGCGTATTAGCTTCAGGTTGCGTTTACTGTAATATTTTTCTTCACTCGATTAATTTTACCTTCTATAAAATTCTGCGTATTCATTTCTTTGGGACATATTTATGCTAACACCTAAACCAAAACTACCCATAACAGCAACGTTGACAAAAAAATATAACAATATCATCACTGCAATTGGATCCACAAAGTATGATAAAAAAAAAACCACAACAAAATAGCAACCACAAAACAGGAACAGCTAAAGCAGAAGCCAATTTAGCAAAAAATCGAAAAACAAACAACACCAAAGCAGAAACAATAGTGAAATCATCTAAAAATAATAGTAACACGGCAACAAACTGTCAACACCAACTATAAAACAACAATAATCACAACACAATAACGACAACACCAACGGAAGAAGCAACAACAATAACCGCTAAGATTAAAGCGGTAAGAATAACATTAAATCGATTTAAAGATCCACTTAGGATTTTTATGTCTCTGCAACAGCAATATTCCCCACTAAATCCAATGCATTGAGTAAATTTAAAATCCATCACTGCAACACACGTGAGCTGCAGACAAATTTTGTCGCGGCATACACACACATCTGTAAATATTGATCTGAAATAGTAGTCCTTTGTGAAACCAAATCATCCAAATACTCGTATAATACAGGGGTGTTTTGATGTGCACTCGAAATGATGTAGTGTTCCAGTTTCAGCAGCAATATAGCAAGCAGAATTCCGAATTTACCTGGCTGAGTTTTGAATTTTTATATAGAAGTCAAAACTTTGAGTGGATAATTTCTTCTAATGGCTTTGACACCTTATCCAACATAATAACTTCCATTCTGCAAGATTTATAAAAACTGGTTGCGCCATTGCCCTCGTACAATTCCTCAACGCAGAGATTGTGGCACTTGCCCAATGCAACATATAAATGAACCAACACGTATTCCAAGCGTTATAAAAAACATCATCACACATGCAATGCGAAGATATTTTGCTTTCAAGATGCATCGAGGAAGCCAAAAGATAAATGCTGGTTTGATCAGACTTTCAAAGATGCAGTCAGGACAAAAGAGGAAGCAATTAATGTTTGGCGTTTTAACCCAAAGGACAATAAAATCTACTACATAAACTAGATATATATTCAATCAGGTACTTCGCTGCCAAAAAGCTTAACGCGAGAAGCGGCTGCTTATGAAAGCTCTTGCCGCTCCGAAAAATAGCAATAACTTTTAGTTTTCATTCTACGCCTTCAATTCGAATTCTCAGTAATGACCAAATAATATCCAACCTGGATGATGAAGTTAATGTGTTAGCTTAAATATTTTCTTCAAAAGCCAAAATACCACAAATCAACCACTGCTTCCACTTAAAAGAGTAGCACGTTCGATGTCTACATTATTCCTTCGAACGAGGGCCGTTAAAAAAGTTTTTGCCAATCCCAACAACTGCAGAATTCGAGCCTAAGAAACTGCGCAGAAACAGTTGCTACGACCATTACGCCATCTTATCAGCAAGTGCTACCATGTAGGCATTTTTCCAATTTGCTGAACGGTCGTCTATGTCCACTCCATACCAAAAAGGGTGAACCCACAAATCCTGCTAACTTTCGCCTAATTGCACTCTGTTCCGATATAGCCAAATGCATGGGGACCATGGTCAACTACTATCCAACGACTTAATAAGCGCTAGAAAAAATGTCTTTTGAGAAAATTGGTCCACTGGCTTTTTGCTATTTTGGTGTGAGTACGGTCGTTGCCCTACATATCTCCAAAGCATTTGGCAGAGTATGACATAATGCTCTTATCTTCAAACTGGTTGCATATGGTATAGAGAGCATTTTCGCTACATTTATATTAAGTTTTTTGGGCCACTATTCGATAAGAGTTGTAATTGACGGGTACTTTCCAGACGGTTTTTATTTAGATGCAAATGTGCCGCAGGACTCTATTCTCTCCCCTTGTCTTTTCCTTATGTCGTTTGTTCTCCTTTAGTATGAGGACTCTTCCCCTTCTTTTTTCCTGGTGTTCATTAAAGACTTGCTGTGCATAACAGAGAACCCTATCAGTTTGCAGGCGACATCACCTTGTGTTGTTCGTTTACCTTCAGTGGGAGATGATGCATCAACGATATACAGAACAAACGCTGCATGATGAATGACGCGCCAAGTCGGGACATCATGACAATATAAATAAGGTAAGCTTTAATTTTACCAAAACCCCGTAGCGACCTCCTAGCGCAGGGGAACAGTGATGAACAAGTCCTCCCTTTGTGGTGGTGTCAATATAGAAGAATTGGCAACCCTTCATGTTCATGGAGAGAAAATGTGTACGCTGTGTGCAGAACTCTAGACAATTCTCGGCTGCGTTACGCTTATGTGCTAATACATTCAGGGCAAGTATTCAACAGAGATAAAAGAGATTAGTCCACTCAATAAATTTTTCCTCAATTTCGCGTGTTTTTCAGCATTCTCATCTTTTCGCCGTTTTTAACTACGCCGTCCCCCTTTGAAACTTCCCGTCATGCAATTACTAACGATGAAGGAATGGTTGCTATGTACTGAATCTCGTGTCGCATCGATCAAGAGAAAAATAATTCCACATTTAGAGTTATGTGCCGCACATTTGAGCGATCAACTGATGACCCGCGCTGTTTGGATTGTCTCGACAAGTCTATCTTTATTCGTGGAAAACGGGTACTCGAATAAAGGAACTCTTCGACAAGAGCATTCAAAGGGTAACCCTGCCGGCGGGTTCCAGAGATTTAATAACTGAAGATCTAAAGATCTAATGGCTGGAGAGTGACATATTTTCTTTGATTCTTCGGCCAATTATTCTTAGATGAACACTCTTTTCTTTTACATAGCGTATTCAGGCTGACCTTCCAGCGAAATATGTAAACAACAGGCAACTGGTTGCAATTCAAAAACAGTACTATACTTCAATTCAAAATTACAGCACGCACTATTCATCAAAATCACAGCCCTATAGTCAGTTTATAATTCAGAGTTAAAGGAACCCCAAACGCATGAATGTGTTCACAGATGTAGCCAGCTAAGCCTACTCAAACCCTCTTAGGATTAAAGGGGAATTATTTCGATTAAGGGACGCTTGCAGTCAGTAGCCATTTTCTATTGGATCCTATCCAGTCCTATTCACACACATACGGCAACTAGCTACTATTGTGGTGAAGAAGCTACAGTACAACTAAATTAATTGCACGATATATAGTGTAGCGTTACTTTTGAGGCAGCAGATCAAAAGCAATTAGGTTAATGAAGCAAATTATGAAAGACCTTACTTCAAACAAAGAACAAACTCTTCGGCTATTCCTCAATGCTGCAATTAATTTTGGCGATCCTTTCAATAAAAGCTTATAGAGCGATATTTCGCTGCTTTGCTACAAAAGTTGAACGCCTCGAGGAGGCTAGTAAGTACACACAACTGAGGCATTCATCGCATGCCTAAAAAGCTTCGTCAGTAGGCGCTGAAAATTTCAAAATCTATAGTTTGCTAACGCAACAAATTTGTTTGGCGCAAAAATGACCTAATAGAGTACGGCAATATTCCTTTCAGAGAAAAATATAGAATACAAATCACAAAAGGAGCATCCAATTTCGCTTCATTCCACCAAAATAAACCAATCCTTTTTTTTCAGAGAATTGGCAATGCTGCTGTTCACGGCACATTTACGTATACGATATGAATATTTACCGTAAAATTTTTAACTATTTGTTTAAGTTAATTACAAGTTGTTTTGCTTAATTATAACATAGTCTGCAAGCCTTAATTTGTTCTGACGCGCCAACAAATTTTTCACAGAAGTTTATATTGTAACAAAATAAAGCGGATTACTAAATAAGTCATTTTCATTTAATTTTTCGTTTCGCTAACAGCTTAATGTGTAGAATCGCTTGCACAATTCATTGCAGCGTTATGGACACACAAGGAAAATTCACGAATTCTTATCCTGTTCGAACGGCTTTCGCATTGGTGAGCACCTCACGGAGCTGACTGAACTCGACCAAAATTTGCTTCACATTTAAAATCGGGACTTTGTAAACATTGACCAATTGAAAAACTAAACGGATTTCGGTATGGGTTCAAATGAAAACGACAGACCAAAAATCGAAAACCCGTTACAACGGTCATAACAAAAAAAGAAAATATACCTCAATGTTTGAACAGCCATATTGGCAACATATCCAGGGAATGCCAGAAACGTGAGAGTGGTAATGTTGGATCAGTCACTGGCATTTTTAGACGTGCAGCCCACCGACTGGTTCGCCGAGAGTCACGGACGAAAACCCATAAAAGTGCACGTTAATATTGTATATATAAGTTTATTAGTTACAAAGTGCATTTCGAACATAACTATTATACATCATAAAGTTATTCAACCTGCAGATAAGTTTAACGATATCAACATACATTAAAATCCGAGAGAGTTTTATGATATTTGGTGAGTCATTTGTAAACAATATCAACAAAACAAGTTCAAGATGACTACGTTGAGGCATTGCAAAGTGTACTACGGCCTCTTTAGAGGGTAGATTATACATGTTGAGTCGTTCGTTTCGATAAGAACATATCCATTTTGCGAAATATTTATTAAACCCAATGTCCTCGAATTTATTGAGGGCTTTTACATGAGAGCCATAAGCGGTTAATAATGAGTTCAGAGAAATATATATCAGGATGTTGTAGTTTACTTAACGTAGAGAACATATTCAATTAAGCGAAATATACAAAAACTAAAATATTTAGAAAAGAAAAATAAAGAAAATTTAACGACAACACTTTAAAGTGTCAATTATCAGCCATGAAAAACAAATCGGATAAATGAAATAACGTCGCCTAACCAATAACCTGATTTAATGCAAGCAATTATAATGTCCGATAGGTTAAGCAAACTTATAAATAATGCAGATGTAAACAATAGAAAATAAGAAGACAAAATGTAGTATAAACGAGGGAGAAAATTATCTAAACCAATTCATTCCTTTCAATGAAAAACCAAACGAGTCAATGATCGCTCTGTTATTTTTTAGCGCAGGAATAATAATAAAGGGACTAATAAACATAATTTGCAAATGTAAAATTTATTCCTCAAATACTATTTTTGTGACCCATCTTCCGCATTCAGAATCACACAACGCAACGAAATATATATCTACCATGCAGCTTTATTCAAATAGATATGAATTCAATAGTTGATTCAATTATTTTGTTCATAAAGCTAGAGCACAAGTTGACTGATACCGTTATTAAGACTTTCCACCCCTTTTATTAATGCGATCCTGCCTATATATATTGTACTTAGCATGTACAACTTCCGAATTAGAAATATTACCATATTTCCCTACACAGCAAGATATAATAACTGAAATAGCTGCCAGCAAACGTTTTCGTAGATAAAAGGTAGGTGAATTTGATTTAGTCGTCTGATTTTGTTTGTTAGTCAGCAAGTGAAAGCTAGACAATTCTAGATTGTGTACGATCTTTTTTACGTGTGTACTCATGAACGAATGTGTTTGAAGGCCAGATATTGCCATACAACTTTCCGACACAACGAGCTTAAATGATGATTTAATGTGACTGTATGAAAAGTTGAATTTAGTTTCAATATACAAACCCAATTTAGATTTTATGTAGTAATTTATATCCTCTTCTATTATATCTAATACAAAAGGCGATATAAATATTGATTTTCTGGGTAAAAGTATAATGAACTCTTTTCGTTTATTACCGTTAGACAATGCGTTTATTGGTGCCGAGCAGTAGGTGGCGGAAAAGTTATGAGCTTCTTTTGTTAACTTTTTTATTGAGGAAGACGAATGGCCCGTTACATCAATCGATTCATTTGCTTCTCGTTCCTCTCATTCTTACCTTTGCCTTAGGAGCCAGAACCTAGACAATCTTATTTTTTAGAACCAGTGAACTTATTTGGCGCTTGTTTTTCAGGCACGTTTTGGAGACAACTTAGTTCCTGCGACCACTTCGGCAAGAGATATCTTAATATTATTGAGCGTACTCCCCACTTTATTAAAATGATCGTACATGGTTTTCATTAAATTCAATTCATCCGATTTATATAAATGCGTATTAAAGTCAACACTGTCATCAGAGTATAATCGACACTTCACTTCAGTCTCATATTCGGATGGCGCATGCAAGGCTCTTAATTTGATAATTTTCATTACAATAAAGTTGTGCTCACCAATTTTGCATTATAGATGAGCACAACCTACGCTGTATATTCAAGTTAAAGAACTCAACATTGATAATAGAGATCAAGCTAAGAGAGTTGCTCGGTGTACAGTTAATTTCCAAAAGAATGTATTTACCGTGGGTTTAAAACCGTAAAGTGTACATTCATACAAACGTTGATGTTAACACAAGCACAGAGATGATCAAGAGAAACATCAGTTGATGACTTGTTATCGCAGAAACAACCACTTTCAAGTTTAATAAACATTTAAGTAAAAAGTGTCAAAAAAGAACTTCGTAAATTAAGATTAGCGATAAAAAATAGTTAACTTTTCTACAGTAGTAGGGTTGCCCGCTTTCTTTTTCAACATCATTTCTTATATCCCTACGAGCATTGCTACTGCTTATTGCACTTACAAAATTTCACCCCACAGACTACTGTTCATTTTCAACAACTGAGATCAGTTTATCTCGGGGATTGTGAATGCAATTTTTTCATTCATCACATTATTAAACAAATAATAGGTGAAAGTAAAACACTGAATAGTGGAACAAAGTCTATGACTCACATATGTGTACAATTTCACGATCTATCATGGTGAGCGCTCGTTCTATAATTTATATAAAGGAAATCCGAGTTATAAATGGATAATATTCTGGTTCTTTGGCGCATGTTTGCAGTTTATATAAAGTCTAATCTAGTGTGAGTTCGATATACACACATTTTACTCTAGGTTGAGACGTGCTTTGCACGGTCTTTATTATGATGTACAAGTAAACATAAACTTAAAAAATCTAAAAAAAAAACAACTCGAATAGTGCACAAGTTCGTGATAAACTGCGCTCGTGATCATTTCGTACCATTGGCCAGCAGTTACGCGGAAAAAAGCAAAAATTTAAATTTGATATTTCAAATTGTACAGTAGTTCATAAAAGTGTAACTTGAGAAGGAAAAAAAAGGATATTTCTTTTCTTCCTTTTTTTTTGTGCTTCCCTCTTTTTGGGTGTAGTGGCAAAAAGGAGCCATAACAGCGTTGTCTCTGACAATAAAGCAACAATGATTAACACAGACACTCCTTGGTTAAAAGATTACTCTGTGTAGCATATTGAAATGCGATCTTCTACAAAAATTTTTATTGGCCAACCAACCTTCACTGGCGGCCACAGAGACAAGCAGGGCGAAAAGCAAGAGAACAATAAACTTACGAAACATACTTACGAAGCAGCAACAATAATAATACCGGAAACAACAATTAGCACAAAAAACGATAACAGCACCAAAGGGAAGAAGAGGTAAGATAAGTCGAGGATGTTTATTAGGTCAACATGTAATTTATGAATTGATCTATAGGTCATGTGCAATTTATTATCGTGCATACTTTATCTGCTTTATCGTTTAAAGTAGAGACAAAACGGAGCATACATGCACAGGTCTTTTCTCTTCGATTTTTTTTTATAGCTTTAATCTTGTAGTTTTAAGAGAATGAAATTATTCGATTATTAAGAAGTGATAATTGTGCTTCAGGAATTTGACATCTCTCGTTTTCTTAATTTTTTTTAATTCATGCAATTGCCCAAACATCTTAAAAATATTGAAAGATTGGTTAAACAACGATATTTTTGCGAGAAAAGCTTGGCGGACGAAGAAACATCCACAAAAAAAAGACGAAAAAAAATAAAAAATAGTTAAGCACCAAAGGGAAGCAAAGTCATAAAAATAGCCTCAAAACGAAACCGTTGAAGGCTGGAAATACACATATTTAATTGTGTATTAAAGCAAGCTTTGAACGTTTTACTAAATATTTTTTATTGCTACAAGATTTATTTCATTTACACATTTGTTTCATTTGCAGTGAGTCTCATTAATATTAAGTTTTTTCGTTTGTTAAACCTAGTCCATCATCCAAACATAAAAGTTTTTTTTACTCTTTGTACCATTAGGGAATACATATTAAAATATATTGTAAAGAAATTCGTTCTTCTCGGATACGGTTCGTATCGCTAAATCGGCGTTTTTTTAAGAGAAATACACTTGCACGTTTCCTCTACAAGTCTCTTTTTTTAGACTCAATTTGCTTAAGGGTAGGACTGTTTACGTTTTACTTTGGCAATACTGTCGACTTCTCAACTCAAATATTCTTTTTCAACTGACCGGTTTTTATCCGACTTATTCTGCCTTTTGCAAATATTCTATATATATATATTCTAATCTATATACATTTTCACAAGCATATTACTATTACCTAAATTCATGCCTTTATTTTTAATCCGTTACCCTGCTTTTCCGCTAATCGTTTGGGTTTTCCCTTTCTAGGGAATTTATTATTTCGGGAAATCAATTAGTTGGATTGAAGTGGATTTGGGATTTCCGTAACACTGCCCTCCACTTAATCTTGTTCGTCCCAAACAAGGTCATTTTCAATAGCTATCAGCTTGCTGACGTATGCTACCTTACTTGTAGTTTCGCCTTTCTGATATTTCTGGATGCAACAGGCTTTATCAGCTATGCTCGTGATGACTTTGTACGATCCTTCCCAGTTAGATTACAAATTTATTGATAATCTGTCACTATGCGATGACTTATACAGTTGTACCAGATCTCCGTCAACAAAGCTCGCTTTCTGCCCTCAATGTCTTACTTGCGTTTTGATTTCTGTCGGTAAATCGGTTTGGCCGCCTTTGGCCTTTCAGCTTATTTCTCGCTACTTTTGATTTACCACTTTCCTCATAGCTATGAATCCAAGCTGCTACTCATTTGCGGCATGCTACCCAGTAAAATCTCCGTTTAATCTCCTTCACAGTTTTCGTAACGCCAAAGTGCTCTCCGTTTGGACCTTCTCCTCGGCTAGCGGCGCGTTTCGCACGCCTTCCTTTGAGAACTTAACATCTGCCTAAATCTTGATCCGACGAACAACGATATTTTCTTTAGCATTCTGGTCCTTATGCATGCGTTCTTCGTGATCTTTTTTACCTGCTTGAGTCTACGGTATTCTCTACATGTTTTTGCCTGCAACAGTCATCTGGCAATTTTTTCCATTTATCTCCTTTAATATGGCGTTTATGTTGTACGCCTGCTTTGCTGTTTGTGGGCAACCTCAAGTGCGAGTCTTTTCTCCAAAATTTACATTCTCGATCAATGTGCCAAACTTCGTCGCAGTTGTAGCATTTGCGCGCGGTTGCTTTTGGTCTCTTGTTCTTGTTCTGTTTCTTCGGACATTTTTCACATAGCACATTGCACGCGTCATCAGTGTTGAAGGCTTGAACTTTAGAACCACTGCCTCCAACACCAAGTTGCTGTTTAGTGGCTTGTTCTTTGAAGGCGTCGATTTCGCTTCGTAAGTTTGCAGGCTGGTTCAACGTTCCACCCATTTTTTCTTCTAAGACTTCAACCTTCGAATCAAATTAACTTATTACTTAAGTGACTTTTGCTTCCAAGGCATTCAGTCTGGCATCAAACTGGCTTAGCGCATTGTCAAACTTTCCTTCCTGCGCATTAATTTCGCCATCAATTTGCTGATACACTTTGTGTATACGAGTTTTCAGTATATCTTCATTTTCCTGAATTTTCTCGACTTTTTCCGTCGTCCCGTCAATTTTTGATTCTATTTCTTGTTGTCCGAACAGTATTTGCTGTTGCACTCGCTGTTGGACTTATTGCATTTGCAGCATTTGTTGTATTTGTTTTTGCCTTTGTTGTTGCGTTTGTTGCATAAACTGCATAACAACGGCGTTTGGTATATTTGTATCTTTGCCTTTTTCTGCGCTGCATTTTTTTACTGCTGTAGCTGTATTTTGCCTTCCTACCAAGTTGTCGTTTTCTTGTTTCCTTTGCTCTTGTTCTCCAAATTCTTGTATGGTTGCATAGCTCTGCTGCATTCGGCTTACTATAGCTTCAACGTAAGCATATGTCTCCTGTCTCTCATCAGTTGTACATGTATCTTCTCCTTCCAAAATACTGTGGCAGTTATATAAGAGTCATTCTTTAATTAAGCTGGACTTATGGTTGAGTTCGTTATCTAGGTGGAATTTAAATGTTTCCAAAATATCAAGTTCGTCCGCACTTTCTTTAAAATTTTTCTTCAATATCCTTAAATAACTTTCTTAGTTTACAATTCTATCCGTAAACACCAATTGTCCGAGTTCTTTGACGCAATGTATACCAAATCATAAAATGCTCGTTGCCATGGTCGCCGCAAGTCGTTGCTGCAAAAACGAGAGGAATGTCCAAACGTTTAAATAACGTTAGTAAACAAAAATATTAAGTTTAAATAATATGCTATTCTTGATCTTCGTATACATCCTTATATGAAAAAAACCAATATTAATGATGCTACGTTATTTAATTTTCTTCGCTACTGGAATAATGTTTTGTCTGTTTTTTTTTTATATTTTAATATGTATTTTCTAGTATAACAAAATAGTAGAAAAAAATGTTATGTTTAGACAATGGACTAGGTTTAAGGAATTGCCAACGCAGAGTTGCCAAGTTTGGCATGGTGCGTCTTGTAGTCGCGTTTTTATTCTGTGCAAAAATTATTTTAATTTTTTTAGTGTATTTGTTAGCTTTTTTGCTTTATTCGTGTTTAATTTTAAAAAATTCTCTAAAAGAATAGTGTGAACTTAACGTATATGAATATAATATTTATTGTAAGCAACAATTGAGCTCTTAGTAAAAGTCTCTCTTTTTGCCTGTTAATCTGTGTTTACAGTTTCTTTAGCTTTCGCTCTATATTTACAGTGGGCAGGAAAGTGAGAAATTTGCTTTAATTTTCTTGAAAATTTGTGCCGTGGAAAAAATATTTTTTTTTTAGTTTTTCTATTTTTCCTTCATAAGGTAGGTTTTTTTGTTTTAAATGGACATGGATTGTTTATTTACACCATGTCGTGCGAAAACGGGCCCTGAATCTGAACGATTCATTTCTTGTTGGCTGTGTGATCGTTTTGGACATGCAAAGTGTGCTGGTATTACCGGTCGTGCTGCTGATGCAGTCCTTGACCCTTCTAAAGGTTTACGATGGTCATCTTCTGGCTGCAGAAAGCGGGACATTGATTTCTACAAATTCTTCACGGAGACGAGAAATTGTTTCTTAGATTTGAGCAAAAATCTCGGCTCTTTATGGAAGAAATTTTAATTAATCAAGACTAGGTTTGATGAGTGTCGTTATATTGCGCAGTTATCTTCGTCTCCAGCTAATAAAGGTTCAACTCGTAGCGTGTGGTTCGTCACCTCTGAGTTCTCCGAAGTCCGTTCCGTCGGTGCAAATTAGCGATTCCTTAAAGTCTATAAAGAATCTTAGTGTTTCTGCTACGGCTGAGTCGGTCGATAACATAAAAGTTTTAAAAAAGGCGGGAAGTTCTTCTGGCTTGAACTATGCTGAAGTGGCAAGGGTATCTCCTCCCATTCATGTTACTCAATCTTGTCAGGCGTCATCGCCTAAAACTAATAATAATAACAGTAAATCGTCCTCTCCTCCTGGCTGTTCGAGTGTAAACGCTGGTCGCCAAACTGAGCACGTCGCACAAGGTGGTCGTGCAAGTGTGGTTACCCCTTCTATATTTTCTCCAACTCATAACTCCCCGTCCGTCAACCCTGCTGCTCCTAGTACAGACGACATATGCTTGAAGGCAGTTCCTCCCAGAAAGGCGATATTTGTGTCAAGACTGGCCCCAGATACATTTGTTGATAACATAAAAAGTTATCTGGCAGCGAAATCCCCTTCTGTCAATTTAAAACGCATTAGTATTTTCAAATTAGCTCCTTCTCAATCTAGAGTTATCTCATCTTTTAAAATTCTAGTTCTGACAGAAAATATGAATTTGATGTTAAATAAACCATTGTGGCCCCCTCAAAAAACTAAATATTTCTTCAGGCTCATTTTCTCTCATTTATCAAAATGTTAGTGGCCTAAATTCAAAAATTCGTTCCACCTTCCTAAATTCAGTGAGCACGGAATTTTCCTGTCTAGTCTTCAGTGAAACATGGTTAAAGCCGGATCTACATTCGTCGGAACTTTTCCATAATTCGTTTCAAGTTTTCAGAAACGATCGATTGCTTTGCAATGGTGGTGGTGTTTTAGTTGCCATTTCTTCGGCACTTGAATTTCCAACTACTCCTGACGTTGAATTTATTGCCATTCGAGTGAAATTTCCTAATAAACACTTATATGTGACTTGCTCTTATATTTCCCAAAATTCGGATTTCTCTGTATGTACGAAGCAGGCCGCCCTCATTTGTGAAGTTGTCACGGTACTAGCCCCCTTTGTTGCCGGTAGAGCATTTTTTTTTTTATTGAAAGGGGTTTGGCTCCCTGAGCCTCCTGACAAAGAATACTTTAAAAAAGGAATAGTCCCGTCGGTTGTCCACCGTCCGTCTGTCCACCGTAAGTCAGTCTGTAACCGTCTGGAGTCCTCCCTACCGTGCCACCATATGCACACCCCTTCGTCTCAGCCACAGCGGTGGCAGCTGTAACGCTTAGCCACTCATCGGGGACACAAAAAAAGGAAGTGAACAAACTAAAATAACTTACAGTATAATCCAATCGGCGCCGGTGTAGTGTCTGCCTCTTTACTTGGTTAAGTCGTTGAATGCTGGACCCCGGGTTGTGGCCATAACTTTACGCATTTCTCGCTTTTTTTCCTTTTCTCCCCTCCTTCTACTAAACTTCTTCCCTTAGATAAAAACTTTAACTTCCATTGTTGTGTGTGTGGGTGCACGGGTGTATACGTAGTTTACAAGTTGACAAAACTGGAAAATTAGCCCCTTTTTTTCTTTTTAATTCATCTGGATTGAAGTGAACACATTGGTTTGCTTTTCTTTTTTTTTGGTTCTTTTTTTTCTCTTTATTTCTATTTTTTTTGTTTCGCTTATCAAGTAATAATGTTAACCAAAAACTTCAAGTTTACAATAATAAGGCTTAGGAGGTTTATGCACTAATAATGTTTGGGAGATTTTACACTAACAATGCTTAAGAAATGCGGCAATCATAATGCTTATGAGATTTATGCACTAACCATGTTCAGGAAATTTTTGCACGACTTTTGCTTTTAGCCACCCTTTTATATGGAAAGGTATTTTTTCTTTTGCCTTAAAACCGTTTCATTGACGCTTTGGAGTTTTCTGAGATTTTTTTGTACGCAGTGAAATCTCCTTTTTTTTTTCTCTTCATCAATCTTTTGCGGCTAATTGATGCGAAATTTTTATCAACTTTTCTTTTTGGCACTTAATGTTTGCCGTTGAACTTTTATTTTGGTAAGAATTTCTTATGGAAATCAACAATTTAAAATTAAGAAAATTAATAAAAAAATTACACGACTATTTGTTTATAAACGCCCTCTTTTTTTTCAACAATTTTCTACATTATTCACTTGGTAAAAACTTTTTGCTTCTTGTTCAACTTTAGATTCCTTCTTTCTGTTTCTCTTTTTTTTTATATTCAGGTAAAAGAAATCATTGAATTAATTATTAAACGGTGACAAGTCCACAACTTTTATGGCTATTAACCGATCCAGAATTTGGATGAATTTTTCTGTCAAATATCACTCAATGTAAATTTAGGATATTTCTTCTTAAAAGTGGAGTTTTTTTTTTTTTTTGGTTCACCAAAAAAAACGTTTAACTTTTTATTTATTAAAACTGATGACACAACTCGCGTACACGTCCGCATTCCATCAGATCCCAAGTTGTTCTCCCGTCTATCTTCAAATTAAAAAGCAGACAAACTTCTCATTTTTACTCAATTTCCCTCTTCTTCTTCCTGTTGCTCTCTCTATAGCGGCTTGCCGCTACTCTCACAAAAGCAAGCAAAGATCCCGCAAAATCATACGATTTTGCCTATGCTTGCAAAAGCAAAGAAAAAAGGAATACCGCAAAATCATACGATTTTGCCTGGACTTGCAAAAGCAAAAGGAAAAAAAGGAGTACCGCAAAATCATACGATTTTGCCTGTACTTGTAAACAAGGAGTACCGCAAAATCATACGATTTTTGGCCTGTACTTGTAAACAAGGAAAAAAGAAAAGAATAAAACAAACATATCCCGCAAGAGCACGTGATTTATAAGCAGTACCACAAAATCGCATTATTTTGTCTAACGGCATGCCGTTATTACGCTGCTTGCGGTTGATACAGACCGACAGACACTCTACCCAAGGTTTGTTCGCGGCCGTTACAAAGTGGCCAAGCAGTCTAAACCTACCGATATAGTCATTGCGTTGGGTGATTTCAATTTGCCTCAAGTCACTTGGTGTTACAGTGATAGTTCTGGCTGTTTGATTCCTACCTTAACATCTGGTATAGCCGTTGTGTTCTTTAGTGAATTATTTGATCATAATTTAGTTCAATACAATGGTATCCCTAATTGCAATGGTAGATTGCTTGATCTTTGCTTTGCCAATTTTCCTGAGATTTGTGTTAATCGTTGTCTTCCGTTTAGTCTATCTGAGGATCCATATCATCCAGCATTGGGTATTTCCTTTCATTACAAGCATGTTGCTTCGTTGAACTTTCATAACGTTCCAAATTCAAATTTTTCATATAAATTTTATAATTTCCACAAAATCAATGTTTCCATGCTAAAATCACATTTTTCTCATATTTTGCTTGATTTCTCAGTGGGAAGTATTGATAGCTTACTGTCGTCGTTCTACAATATATTAAATCAAGCTATTTCTGCATCCGTTCCGATCAAGCAGTTCCGTTCTAGAAATAAGTGTCCCCCGTGGTTTAATAAAACAGTTAAATATTACAAGAATAGGAAAAACAAGGTTTTCAAAAACTTTTCGAAAAGTGATTCTTTTTCGACTATCTCGCTTACTCTGTGGCAAGGCATAAATTTAATTCCCTCAACCGCCAATACTATTACAGATACCTTCAGTTTGTTAAATCCTCCTTGTTTGCTAATCCTAAATACTTTTTTAAATTTGTTAACTCAAAAAGAAAAATCTTCATAAATCCCTCGCATGTGTCATTTAATGGCTCCGAGTCCTCGGATGGTTTTGAAACCTCAAATCTCTTTGCAGAATACTTCCGACAGAACTTTTCAACTGCCAATTTTGATTTATCAGGAAACTATCCATATCCGATTTCTAATTTAATTTCAATTCCTAATTTTGTTATATCGGAAAGGACGTTTTTGTAGATTTGAGCCCTCTATAAAATAATTGTTCGCCTGGACCTGATGGAATCCCCTCACTTGTACTTATATCTTGTGCTGGCGAGCTATGTGGTGTTATCTCAAATATTTTTAACAAGTCCTTGAATTCAGGTGTTTTCTTTTTGTGTTCGAATAATACTTTTCTTATTCCTATCCACAAAAGTGAAAGTAGACCACTCGTTGAGAGGGGCATAGTCAAGTTGAGTGTCTTGCCTAAGCTGTTCGGGCAAATTGTAACTTGTAATGGCCCTTGCCATTAATTCGTGTAATTCCCCACACCAACATGACGTTCGAAAAGGTAGATCTACGGTCATCAATTTGTTAGAGTTTACTTGTCATGTTTTCAAGGCTTTTACTAGTGGCTCTCGCACAGATGTGACATACACTGATTTAAGCAAAGTGTTTCATTTGGTTAACCATGGACTACTTATCTTTAAACTCCAAGCCTCTGGCTTACCTTTCTTCTTAGTGGAATGGTTAAGCTCTTATCTGCATGGTAGATCATTCAGGTTTTTATTTAACCTCATTACCTCGGATGAATTCCCCGTGACGACTGGCGTACCTCAAGGTAGCTACTTAGGACCGATTTTATTTAATTTATACATCAATGATTTCCCCTCCATGATTAAATTCAGCGAGATCTTAATGTATGCTGATGATGTGAAACTGTTTTCTTCCTTTTCCGTAGAATCGCAATCACATCATCTTTAAAGTGATTTGAATAATTTGGTTGCATGGTGTTCTTTCAATCTTCTGAAACTAAATCTAAATAAATGTTAGAAGCTTTCGTTCTCAAGAAGGAAATCGTTCAGTACTCAATATATCATTGATTCACACAAGTTGGAAGACATCGATTCGTTCACAGATTTAGGCGTTCTATTTGATTATAGGTTACATTTCAATTTGCATATTGAGCTCTCGTTAAGCAACGCTAGGTCTGCGCTTGGTTTTATAAAGAGGTGGTCCAGAGAGCTTGATGATCCTTATATTACGAAAAGGCTTTACATGTGTTTAGTTAGACCTACACTTGAGTATACCTCTGTTGTGTGGTCTGCTTCACATAGGTGCTATATAGATTCAATTGAATCTGTTCAAAAGCAATTCTTGCTGTTTGCCTTAGGAATTTGTGTTGGGAAATGATTGCCCCTCTTCCACCCTATGCAGATAGGTTCCTTCTGTTATCCCTACCGTCACTGGAGAAACTTAGGTTTGTTCTTGGGGTTTCCTTCGTAATCAAATTAATAAATGGTACAATTGACTCGCCCGCATTACTTCGTGAGATAGGCTTTAATGTCCCTAACCGCTTCTCTAGGCACTTTATCAGTCAATGCAAATATAATCACGAACTATTTAACCCGCTCCGAGTTGTTTGCAAGAACCTCATTAAAGGGCTCTTTAAAGTCCATCAAAGCGCGCGATTTACCTATGTCGTACTTGAACTAAAATTTAACTTTAAAAAGTTATTAGTTTGGGGAAAGAGAAATTCACTATTTTTATATGAACTTCAGGACTTTATTTAACATGCTTCGGATTGTCCGATTTGGGTCAAATATGCACCGTTTTGTTGTACGATTTGTTACCATTTTAAAGGTAACTTCAAAATGCCTCTCTCATAGAAGTCCTAGTCTCTATTTGCAAAAAACTCTAGTAGCCGATTTTCACAATCCTCTCTAGATTCCAATTTTTTATCATTAAAGAAATTTTGCAATGCCAGAAAAAGATGATAATCGCTTGGTGCCAAGTCCGGACTGTATGGCGGATGCATTAAAACTTCCCAACCAAGCTCCCGAAGTTTCTGACGAGTCACTGTAGATGTGTGTGGCCTAGCGTTGTCCTGGTGGAACACGACACCTCTCCTGTTGGCCACGACGACCGGCCTACCTGTGCGAGGTGCATCTTTAACATCAAAAATTCCTGAACGGAATCTACGAAACCAAAATTGCATATAATTGGCTGTTACAGTATCGGAACCATAAACACGATTCACAATTTTAGCCGCCTGGCTTGCATTGTCGCCTTTGTCAAAGAAAAACTGTAAAATGTACCGAATTTTCTCTTTGTTCACTTTCCTTTTTAACACGCCGTAACTCACAACTGAATGCAGCAAACAAAAAACAGTAAACGAATTTTTTTTACTGCGAAATGTCACCTTTCCAACGAGTATAAATCTGAAATTGTTTGATCGATACTTTACGAGAAATCTATCAGTGCAGCCATCTACCGAAAAAATAATGGATTTCTTTTTCCCCAAACTAATATTATGAGTCGTAAATTAAGTGTAATTGTTGGAGATGCGCCAACAAACATGATGGTTTCTGGAAATTTGGCGAGGATGTTTTTAAGATAAAAACCCGAATCCCTCGTTAACGAAAAATCTATCGTTATCAAGGATTTGCAAGAAATAACGGACAAAAGGGAAATAAAGGAAACTTCAATTTCAATATCGCCGAAGCATAACACAAAGTCCAACGCTGCGAAGGCAATAAAAGAATCTTTTGTAGGCACTCAAATTACAATTGTGAGCGAATTAGGTGTAGATTTGTTAGAAAAGTCAATAATAAAAGCGTCACAGCGCCCGTCCAACGTTTAGAAACTGAAAGATATGTCCATATATCTAAGGCGAGTTATAGTGAAACTGACAGGAGTTGTATGGCCTAAAATTCAGTAAGCCAAGACATAAGAGTAAAGACTGCAGAAACAAACAAAAAACTAAATCTTTGGTGAAAAAGGATTGGAAAAAAATCCTCAATTAAAGGTAGGCGCTTATAGTCGTAATGATTATGCTGAATTATATCAAGCGAGATAAACCATCATCATTTTTTGTAAGATGTAGTTGAAGGACAGCTTTGGTAGCATTATGCTCCTGTAACGCGTACAAACAATGTAACCTACTTTGCCGAGATATTACAACAGAGAAATTCAACAGCACAGCGCATTTACTAACCGGATGGGCTTCCTAATGACACTCTAAAATTAGCTGCGGCACGAAATGCCCAGCCATTTCCAAGTGCTTATAACGGTTATCTGAATGGGTACGTAGTTCCAGAGCCTTGAAAATGCAAAGGTAAGTGTCACTACCAACATCTAACAAGCCAGAATTTGCGACAGAATCGGCCCTTTGTGCATGGCCGATATCCTGGGGAAAACGCTGGAGAAAATCATTTGAAAGCGCCTGGAGGGTTATATTGCGCAAATACATAGAATATTGGGTGATAGATTTGTCTTTTAAGGACGGCGGTCTACGGCAGGCGCTATCCTCCCAAGAACGGTTCTAACCAAAAAAGTAATAGAAGATATGAAATGGGAAAACGTTACCAAAGGGAGGCAGTATGACTGTTAAAGTCCCACAAGCGTCCCTACCTGGGCGACATCTGTGCAACGCAATATAATGTGAGCTTGTAAGCCTGCCTGATCAACGATGCGTAGATATAGAAGAGTATGCTGACGATGCCAACGAACTGGTGACCACACAGCATGGAGGCATCGATTACTTTCGTATTGCTTCCGTGCCTTGTTTCGGCAACATCTATTTCTGGAAGACACAAGATTAGATTACGAGAAAAGTAAAATTGAAGCCCTGATTGGCGCTGAAATTAATTTGCAAAGCTTGATACTGATTATGGCACGAACACAATCTGTTCTCAACTGTCTGAAAGAGGCCTGTGCTGTCATAATGAAAATTACAACCACGCAAGCGGGGGCTTTAACGGATTCACGCTCACATTTATTTAAGCTTTCAATGCTTTTTCCCTTCTTAGAACAATTCGAGTTTCTAAGACACTAATATATTTTAGCACATATAAGCATTTCAAAAAAATCCAATGGTAAATACCTATGCCTAAACATCATTCTAAATTAATAAATGTACACAGTAGTTTTACCAGTGGCATATGCTTGTGTGACTCAATCTGTCAGAGAATTCAACAAATAGAGACGAGTTAGTAATGTTGACCATTTTAGATCTATGAAAACTGTATAGTTTTCTACACGCTCCCTCGAAATGGGTGGTTAGATTTCATTAAATACAGAGCTTTAGAATGCAGTGAAAGACCTCGTCGTCTGTCTTCCTCGCGAAACTTTCTTTATTTCACTCCTCGCGTTGAGGATGGCGAAGTATATGGCTTTAAGCTAGGTTACATCCGCAAAAACAAGTGCACAACGCTGAGCTGAAAGAGATTAGTACAGTTACATATAATACCGATCAGCTATTAGAGTGCAGCTGAAGTTCCAAAATGCTAAATGGCACACTTACTGTCCTCCACCAGAAGATATGTAGGCTTAATACGAAACTTCAAGACATGCTAATTGTTTCTGTTAGCTGTAGTTTATTACAGTTCTTGTGAAAACTAGGCTTAAGCTAGTTCTTAAGCATGCTGAGTTATTTTATCCAGACTTTGAGATATCTAGAAACGACCGGTTGTACATGTACATGTACATGTTGTAGATGAGTGTGAATAATTGTATCGCCTCGTCTTAAAGCTAATGTTACTATTAGGTGATTTTAACGTATATCATAGCGTACCAATGCAGATATTGCCTATTTCCCTCCTAATTCTTTTCCAATTTGATAAATTTTTCGACGAAATTTTTGGAGCTGTGTTACTTCCAACAGAACGCCAATAGTTAATTATTAGACTTGGACGTTTTCAACAATACCACGTTGCATATTTGCGGTATTGAACTCTAAGCTTCACCGAAAGAGAATTATCATCCTACTCATACAATATTTCTCCATGATTTCTTAATGAGGATAAGCGCAGTGGTTTCTTTGTTATATATTCGGCATAATTTCAGCCATTCAAAAAATAAATACTATGCAGAGAAAAAAAGCAGTAA
>NW_023998651.1:1275480-1285355 GCF_014805625.2 Glossina fuscipes
ATCATTTATGGGAGCTTGCATGTGCTATTTCTCACGCCAATGCTCTTTATAAGCAGATGTGAGTTGGACAAATTTTTTAAAAGAATTTGATTGGGCTAATTACACATTTTAAAGCCATAAGCTTCGTCACGTAGGCTGATAACTTTTTGTTGTAGTTTTCAAATTGGATCCCTGTTCGGAAACAAAGAGAGTTATTTAGGTTTGCTTTCTCGCATGAAATCCTAGTCGCGCCAGGTGTTACTCCAAGTAGTCATTTGCGTCGTCAATTATTTATTTCCCATATTTTTATAAACGTACATAAGTGAAGAGTATCCAATCAGAAAAAAAGGCAGTAAAGCAAATAAAAACATTTACATCAGCTTTATGGGCGTCAACGCACCTAGACTTGAAGCAACCGCGAAACTAAACAAAACAAATCACGCGACAGTTTTCAGTCAACTGGCTGTAACGTCAGAATTTTATTAGGTATTTATAACATAATTAATATGTTTTTTCCCGTTATAAGTGAACCAAGTTCGCTTAGATTACCAAAAAAATATTACGCATACACTTCTTTTATTTAGTAACACGCATACATAGCCGACGTAATTATTTAAGTTAAAGACGATCGCTGCAATGCATTGTGATCGAACGCTTGTTATTTTTGCATGTGCTCATTTCGTTTTGAATTAAATTAAAGTTTAGGTGAAGTAGCATATTTATCATCAAATTTATGGCGTTATCGAAAATATTTACGTATACAGAGATGTTGTTCTTAACATGTATCAGTGTAGTTGCGATATTCCTTGGATGTTACACACGTTTAACCATTAATATTTGACGTGAAATAATATATATATTATGTCGAAACAGATATATAGAAACCATATCATGTTGTATTTTGAACTAATCTAGCTATGTCTTTCCATCTGTGCGATTGATGTTTTTGAGTTCAAAATTCATAAAAAGTGTATACAAACTATGTAAAGGAAAATGATGTATCCGCTATTAGAAAATAAGAAAAATGACAAAGAATACATGGCTGTCACACCTGGGTGGATTAATTCTCATTTCGATTTTTGAGGAGCACGCTGAATGGCCTGAAGAGCTCATAATTATATCTACACTGAATAAGTTCTGAAAATAAAATTACTAAAGAGAAAAGCCATAATTTTTATGTATTCGAGCACATATAGAGAAATTGACTTTTAAAAGAAAATTTTAAAACAAAATTTAAAAAGTTTGCTAAGAAATTAAAAAAATATTTATAGGAAAATTTCACTTTCATGTAATTCATATATCGATTTAAATATTTCAATCTATTTGGTGGATTATCAGCAGTAGAAAAAAATACACTTAGCTTGCTATAAACCAACAACGACAAAAATAGAGATAATTGTGTTTTTATGTTATCAGTTTTCTTTGCACTATTCGGTGAAGAATAGAAAAAGAAAAGAAAAATGTGCGAAAATTCGACGAAGTTATACTCGAAATGACTTAAGTTAAAATTATATAAAAATAAAATAAAAGAAAAAAATCTATTTCATTATGTTGTACATTAACCAAAAGTCTGAAAATTTCTAACCACATAAGAATAAAACAAAAATGACGGAAAATTGACTTTACTGTGAAAAGACAAAACAAACAAAAATGGGGAAAAATTGCCGATAATTTTCTCACATGCAATTTGTTACAAAATCTTAAAGCAAATTCAATTATAAAATACAAATTATTGGATTCATATAATCGAAAAAGGTTTATGTTTGATGAGTAGTGCTGCTAAATATATGCTTATTGATTTGGACGTGTCCTCTCTATTACATGGATAATAGTTTGACGCTTTTTAATGTCTAAGTAGATATGATAAGTATAATATGGATCTGTAAGTTGTGGCCGCTATATAAAGAAAAATGTATGTATTATTAATAATTTTCAAGATCACTGATATGCAAGACATTAATACTCGTATTATCGTTGGGTTAATTTTTTTTTTGTATATTACTATTTTTTTTGTCTTTACATTAATAAAATACAAATAGTAAATTAACGTTAACGATAAATGTGACACATACTCTTTAAATAATAGTTTGGGGAAAAAGAAATCCATTATTTTATCGGTAGATGGCTGCACTGATAGATTTCTCGTAAAGTATCGATCAAACAATTTCAGATTTATACTCGTTGGAAAGGTGACATTTCGCAGTAAAAAAAATTCTTTTACTGTTTTTTGTTTGGTGCATTCAGTTGTGAGTTACAGCGTGTTAAAAATTGAAGTGAACAAAGAGAAAATTCGGTACATTTTACAGTTTTTCTTTGACAAAGGCGAAAATGCAAGCCAGGCGGCTAAAATTGTGAATGGTGTTTATGGTTCCAATTATGTGCAATTTTCGTTTCGTAGATTCCGTTCAGGAATTTTTGATGTTAAAGATGCACCTCGCACAGGTAGGCCGGTCGTCGAAAATGTCGATAAAAGCGGAGAAATGATCGAAGTTGACCGGCATGTTAGCAGTCGTCACATCGCCCAGGAGCTAAAAATCGACCATACAACAGTTTTAAACCATTTACACAAAGTTGGATTCAAAAAGAAGCTCGATGTTTGGGTGCCACACCAATTAACAGAAAAAAACATGATGGATCGAATTTCCATCTGCGAAGCCTTGGTCAAACGGAATGAGATAGACCCATTTCTTAGACGGATGGTGACTGGAGATGAGAAATGGATCACATACGATAACTCTGTGTGAAAACGATCGTGTTCAAAGAGCAGTGAAGCACCTCAAGCGGTGGTCAAACCAGGACTAACGGCCAGGAAGGTTTTGCTATGCATTTGGTGGGAGTGGAAGGGGATTATTTATTATGAGTTGCTTCCATATGGCCAAACGCTAAATTCTAATCTCTGCTGTCAACATCTGGACCGTTTGAAGATAGCGATTGACCAGAAACGGCCAAAATTGGCCAACAGGAGAGGTGTCGTGTTCCACCAGGACAACGCTAGGCCACACACATCTACAGTGACTCGCCAGAAACTTCGGGAGCTTGGTTGGGAAGTTTTAATGCACCCGCCATACACTCCGGATTTGGCACCAAGCGATTATCATCATTTTCTTGCATTGCAAAATTTCCTTAATGATAAAAAATTGGAATCTAGAGAGGATTGTGAAAATCGACTACTAGAGTTTTTTGCAAATAGAGACCAGGACTTCTATGAGTGAGACATTTTGAAGTTACCTTTAAAATGGCAACAAATCGTACAACAAAACGGTGCATATTTGACCCAAATCGGACAATCCGAAGCATGTTAAATAAAGTCCTGAAGTTCATATAAAAATAATAGATTTCTTTTTCCCCAAACTAATATATATTACTGTAATATCAAGAGAAAAAAAAAATAATTAAAATAAGACTAATTTTAATTATGAGAGGAAAGTAGATCAAAGGGGTCTTTAGATTCAACTTCGGAATCCTCTACAAATCTTTTCATGCGCCGAAGGGAGACCAATAAGCAAGCTGGGTAATGAATAGTCCCAGGGCCAAGTTAGTTAGAGCTTCGTCCGTCTGGTATTCGGTAAGGACCAAGCACGTGCAAATTCTCTTGTGTAACCTAGAAGTGTCCGTGAGCGAGTTATAGAAACCCTTCCACATCTCGCGAAGTAGCTAGATCACTTACGGCGCGTACGCTTACTTCATAGGCATCCATTCCTCTACAAATAGCACCACAAGGTTGACCTTCTGTAAATAACAGCTTTATACTTAAGAGGATTGATAGGGCAAATAATATATATATATTTTATTTAAAATGTTACGTCTACCATTTATATCCAAAAACGCGAAAGTCGTCCACGCTCAGAAAAATTTATATTTGATCAGATTTCATTTTGTTGACTGGCCGCTTATTATTCGTAGTGTATACCAGACAGAATGGTGAAAGTCATTCTGTACATTCTCCGCCTGAAGATATATTGTCTCTTTAAAAATATGATAATGAAATGTGTTATGTAAATAATAATATATATATGGTGGACCCCACAACATGGCTGACTCGTTTTTTCTTAGCAGTACAATCAACTTATATCAAATAAAAAGACCTGAACGATACAATGCAATAAGCTATGTGTGTTATTTCTAAATTAAACATGGCTATCACACCTAGGTGGATTAATTCTCATTTCGATTTTTGAGGAGCACCCTGAATGGCCTGAAAAGCTCGTAATTATATCTACACTGAATAAGTTCTGAAAATAAAATTTCTGGAAGTACGATAATGGGGTAGGGGAGTCACAGCACCATTTGTTAAATTAACTAGGAATGAAACACACGGGATAAGTCTAAACTTCTCCAGTCAAGGTAACGTTAAAAGAAGTAATTTATTTTCATAAGGTGGCAAGGAGACTAACAGACCCCTTTCCAAATTCCTAAGGTCGAAAATGAAGAATTCTTCTTCAAGTGATTCTATTATATCACCTTAACACCTGTAAAAAGTGGACCACAAGGCTGAGGCATATTCAAATGTCTATCTTACCAAACTCATGCATAATATTTTTGTTACTAGCACTGACGTAGCTCTGTTAATGAAGAGCTCAATGTACAGATTAAAATGTAATCTTATGTCAAAAAAAACCCCCAAATTCATGAACGAATCTATATATCCAAGTTTTGTGAACAAATGAGACATTTAGTGACAAATGAGTTCCTATTTAAGAATGACAGCTTTATGCACTTTTTCAAATTTAATATTATATGAACTCGATGTAACCAAGTTATTTAGATTGGATTGAAGAAGGCAGGAATACGATTTTGAGATAAAAGCAGACAACGACTTAACTGACTTATTCGTCGATGGAAGACCAATAATATACGGAAGAAATAGCAATGCTTCCAACGGACTATCTTATGACTAGCACGGTCACAAGCTTTGCTAAAGTTTGTATATATGACATCAATTTGTAATTCACTCAAGAATGTCTTAAAAACATGACAAGGAAAATCTAAAAGTTTTCTTGCAGTTACTCTTTCTTTAAAAAAAGCATGTTGAAAGGCAGAAATAGATGCCTTAATAACAACAATATTATGATGACTAACAATACGATCAAGCAGTTTTGGTAAAACACTCAACCTAGCAATACGCTCATTGTTCTCCGCAAGATGTTTTCTTTGCATTTGTAACGTGGAATAAAAAAGCTACTTTTTCAACACGATGGGAAAGCTGCAGTTTTTAAAAAAATTTACGTAATCTTCATAATACATGATGGGGTACCATCAGGCCTCAGTTATCCTTCAATGGACTTAAGCCCGGTAACACGTCATATTCCGAAATGGACAAGTTGGGAACTGAAACATTTTTAACTATGTGGTACGGGTAGTTAAAAACAGAATCGAAACGAGCAGTAGAAAAATTTCACAAATTACGACAGTTTAAAAGCGAACGCTTCCGTAGGGTCCAAGACTATGTAAGTAGCTCTACCGGTAATAGCAGCAATTTTCGAATGACAATACTGTTCACGAAGCCAACAAATAATAAAGCGACTGGAGCCTAGGCCCAATTTAACAAGACGTGGAATATATAAACATTTCAACAGATAGTTTCCACGAAACTGTTAAAGTTCAGCAAAGCAAAAATGATACTTCTGACGTTTATGTAGGATGAAGAGACAGGAATCAATGCTAGTAAAATTTAAACACTAACCAAAAACTAATAATTGGGATATCTACAAATGCAACGACGTAACGTATATCGCGAAAAAATCGGAAGCAGAATCAGTAGAAAAAGGTAGTAGCAAATATCAAGCAAAAAGGCTGCAAACCAACTTACAATAAGCAAAATATAAACCCGTATTTCCGCAAACTGTCACTCTCCAAAATTCAGCAAGTAACCAACAACGAGATGTGATTACAAATTTATGAGTCTGAGAACATATTTCATTAGACGAACAAAAAGCAAAAGAGGTACCATAAGTCAAGACAATGAGCGGAGCTCCAAATGCTGAAAACAGAAATGATACCACCGCGCTTATTTTACAAAAAACTTAAACAGTCAAGTATTGTTCTACTTTTTATAATTTTTACCAACACAAAGTTAGTAACAAAATTTACAAATAACAAAAATCTGCAGTATATAAGAAAAATCGTACGATCTCGCGGCATGTGGTTGCCAACACAACTGAAAATAGCTATTACGTATATAAGTGGACACAACATGAAACCATACAACTTAAAAGTTCGGAGTTTTCCGAACACAGTATGTATTATGCCTAATTTCGGTAACACTAAATAAAACATTATTTTGACACATTAAAATTGGATTCTTCATTTCCATCGAACCAAAAGCCCTGCAAACGGAACAGTGTTGCGTACTGCGCGACCTGCCGGTTCTTTTTAAGAACTGAATCCGCGTTTCAGAAAAATTTTTTGGGTTTTCCTCTGTGCAAGTAACGTTGGGCTACACTTCGTCCGTGGACCGTGGATGTCCAAATCGGGCTCTGTATTCACAAGTAAACACTCATTCCCTCAGTGAATTAGGGTAATATTGACCTGTTTTCAGAAAATTAAATCACCTAGCTATTTAGCTATTTATTTCGTTAATAACCTTAAATATACCTAGTGTTATAACGAAGGTAGCTATGAAATAGTTGTATTCAAGTGTTAAGTAATAGACATAGCAACGCCTAAGCTCTTTGATTTTTTAGTCAACAAACGTATCGATATATGTCTGCTTTATGAAACTTGATTTGAATATTCATAAAAATTATTTCATCCGAATTACACTTGTAAAAGGCATGGCAGAACGAAATATTTAGGTGGAGGAGTCACAATTTTAATCCATACTAGGTTGACATTTGGCGAGATTCCATCAATTAAAACCGATGTACTTGAGTTCATTGGTCTAGATATTCGCAACGCTAATGGTTATTCTACATGGCCCATTAGTGCGTATTTTTCCACTGGCTCTTAATCAGATGACTTCAATTGCAAATAAAGTGCAATAAAGGTTTTCAACCAAAACGGTGAATGTGTGATAATGGAGATTTAAATGCTCGACATCGTAATTGGTCTTGCACGGCAGCAAATTCTTGGGGTAGTATTTTGAATGAAAGCACGACATTCTTTTTGGTAACAATATTACACAGCAATCACTCGATCTATATTTCACCTGAGGCTTATTTTCAGCTTTAAACGAGTTCTATTCCGATCTTTTACCAGTCAAATTTTCTCCCAAGGAAGTTTTTCAAGGCAAGCAAGTTTTCGAAAAAATAACCTCAGCTATTTATCTATCAAAGTAAAAATGCGGGGTTTAGGTCGTAAATATGTTTAAGATAACAATGATGGTTTATTAAGAGAAATTTTTTAATTATATATATTTTCTTATTTATTATTTAACGTAAGAATATTTAATATCAATATTCACATATTGATACTAAATCAACATAAATAAATATAAGGAGCAACAACAAACAGAAAAAATAATATAAAGAAAGGTTGTAAGGACGCTTGTATTGCTTACTCATGTTGGTTAAGCCCTCTATCGAGCGAGTAACACAAGCATATAAACTTGCGTTAGCTGTTGAAGATTTTTATAATTAAAATAAAATTCAAGCTGTTAAACCAGAACATCGGTATATAGAATAAGGAAAACGCTATTTATGTTTTTTGTGAAGATTTCATCAAAAGAAGTGATTATACACTAAAACGAATTGCTCGTAAACTATACATGTCAAGACTTGAGAACAATGGTCATGATAAACTGTTTATCCACGCCAGCAACAGATGATAGTATCGTCTTCACTTAGGCAAAATATGCTGTCATGCCTAAACAACATCGTTCGCGATTGTTCTATTCTGGACTATTCTAGTATGCAATCAATAAAAAAAAAAAAACAATAGTAGGAATGATTGCATGATCATCGTGCACACATTTGGAATAGGAACAAATTGTAAAAGAGTTCAAAATAGAAAGAAAAAATGGACCCTGCATAAATGGATATGTATGCCTGTCATCTACATAGATGGAAATTTAACGATCTTTTGAGCCGTCTCATGTTCTCTTTTGTTTTTTTTTACAATTGCTGTTTACACCAATGTTTTGTTGGGCACACTTTACTGGACATACCATATGTGCTTAGACAACAACATTTCCTTTGTTGAGATAACTGAAATGGTTGACGGTTGAAAAAGGGATGTACAATGACACGTATGCATGAGTGATAAAATTGAAGCCATGCCCAAATTTTTAATGTATTACGTTGTCTCTGCGTAAGACGAACATGGCTGGTAGGCACGTAGAGAACAATGTGCCACGTATAAAGGCCTTACGTAAACCTTTAAACCAAAACGATTGAAATATTTGGCGATTGAAATACCAGCCGTTGTAATTGGTGCTGCACAATAGCAAATTTTAGGGGTAACAATTTGAATAAAATCGTTACATTCTTTTCGATACCTATTCAGTCTTAACCGATTATAACACGCATTTGCATCTTGTAATTTATGTTACAGATACAACAGGGGAGATTGTTACTCTCATTGGCTGAGAAATTAATGACATTTAGAAGGGATGGTGTGGGAGAAAAAGAAGCGAAAAAGACGGCAACCAACTTCGGTATATAGGGATCGGCCGTGTGGCCGAAAAAAAAGAAAGGACATTTTTTGAGCAATAGCAAATGGCTTAGGTGCTTGCATGTACTTTGATAGACGACTTCTACATGTAAAAATTATGAAGAAATGTGAAATACTGATATACATAACGATTAACTTCGAGGATTTTGACGTTTCCCTACATAAAATAAATTTTCCTTTTAATATTATTAGTTTATTCAGCATATGTCGACAGTCACATGGAGCGCAAAAATTACATTTTTGACCTTCATTACTGTTGTAGCTTATTGGAAGAAATCTTTTGCCGAAGCCCGCCAAGAACGTTCAGAAGCTTGTGGTAAGGCTGGTCCGTCCTATCCCAATTGTTGGTTTTGGTTTCAACGTTTTAAAAGTGGTGACACGAATTAGGTGAAAGTGCAACAATTGTCAAGGGTACACCGTTACAACTCAAATGGAAAGTTCTATCACGTCCAGCGTACTGACTAGACATGGCGCCTACTAATTACCATTTATGTAGATCGACTTATCTGACACACAGTCCCGCAAACTTGAAGAAGTTCGAATATGGATAGGTGGGTGGATCGGTGGGTGGTGGGCCCAAATAATACACTGGAAACTATTTTGATTAGTATACATTGTACCAATTTTCCTCAATAAATGCTTTTCCAAGTAAAAAAACAACCGAAATGCATGCAACTACCTAATAGAAAAAGTGTATTTAAAAAAAGTAAAAAGCGTTTAAAAGAAAAACATTTTAAATAATCATGTGGGCTGCATTATGCAACAACTTTCTCACATTTGTTGTGACTGAATGAGTGCATTGAAAATTTAAATGAAAACGTTTTATCCAAAATGTTCGGCGATGCTGCACAAAGATAGATGAGTTATCAATTGATGCATCCTATAAAATAGTCGGATGTAAGCCAAAAGCAACACAATATGGAGAAAAGATTGCCCTTTATTTGGAATAATCAGAGGGAAAGTTACTCTGGATATTTCTTCCGAAGCGTCTTAGCCAAGTATTCCCATCCAAGAATCCGTATAAAAAGTTAAAGGAAAATAATATCCAACATATTATCTTTCGGGGAAGAGACAAGTCTATAGCTAATGCCCCTATTTTTGAGTTTATTCCAAATGAAAATAAAGAATTTGATATATAAAATGAAATTTTAATTTATTTTATTAAAAATTACTTTTTACACAGTTTGAGTATTTTCTTATCATTAAAGCTGTAGTCAGTTTTACTCAATTGTTTGAGATAAGCATTTAAACTTTTTCGTTGATTCTTATATAAGCTATAAAGCAAG
>NW_023998652.1:0-784 GCF_014805625.2 Glossina fuscipes
CAATACCTGTTCGTCCATATGCCACTATTTCAATTGTAGCGCTTGAAAATCTCGAAAAAAAGAAAGTAAATAAAAAGAGGAGAACGTAACTTCACAGAAATCAAGAAAAATTAGCTTGGAATCTATAACAGAAATAAACGGAAAATGTGGAAAAAAACATGGACATTGGCCTAACCCATGCGTTCACAAAAGTATAACAATCTGATAATCGTGCTGTTTATATGAAATAAAAAGGATTTTTCATTAACAATGGACGAAACACGGATTCATTACTACACTCTAGAGTTAAATCGGCAGTCAACTGAGTGGACAGCCACAGGCAAAAGGCGTCTAAGGCGACTAGGGAAGTAGCCTCATTAAAACAACTGTAACTTGTGAAGTAACAATCCCAACTTTGACCTGCTTTGTTTAAAGGTTGGCACTATCTCAAAATCCTATAGGATAGTCAACTGTGTTGCCAAATATGAGGCTAATTGAATGATGCGATGTATATGTCAAATTTGATTAAGACCGTCTACCAGCCTTAACTGAGCCGATGAATGTCCAAGACTGCCTTTGAGACGATGATAATTTAATTTCTTTATTACATCACAAATGGGACCACAAGCATCATAATACAACTTCTTTTTTGTGGCCGCAAACATGAGCATAAATAAATAAACGCGCAACCAAATAAACAAGCAAATCTACTGATGTGCGTATGTCAGACACATTTATCTTTATATGCTTCATCAACTTTCATTTGGGTCATATATGGGCGCGTTGACGTGCTTTTCGTACACAA
>NW_023998652.1:794-6545 GCF_014805625.2 Glossina fuscipes
TGTAATCTTCTTCTCCTCTATGCTTCTGCTCGAAATCAAACTGGGACTGATAATCGGTTAATTCATCATCAGACGTGATTGCAAGGAGGCAACGACATTACGGCTGCAATTCTTAACTAATAATATATGTATAAGAAAATATGATAAGAAAAGTTACTGAAGTTACACTTGACTACCAATACATGTAAAAAAAGACAACGATACTTAAAAACAGCTTCCACTACGCTAAATACTTATTATATACTTAAGTCTAACCTAAACCTGCGACTTTGGTTCTCACGAGACTTGTTCTCTAAAATATAAATATTTTCAAGCAAACACTACCAAGCAGATATGGTTGTCTTTCAGAAATAATTCAGCCATAGCCGAATATGATTTTACAGCTTGTTTTTCACGGCGTCATGTGTTAATTTCATTGAACTTTAAAAAGCATTATTCAATTATTAAACCTGCAAAATTTTATTAGGATTTTAATAAATTTTATTATTTATCTTCCACTATTCATTGCATTCAAAAGAACCTCAGTTGAGACGCAGTTTCGGCTTTTGACACCGGTTCTAACTCGAGCAATTATTAGGTGTTTGCAAAATTGTGATCACTTTTTTTGTGGGGAAGGCATTTATTAGTATAAGACCACGATAAGCCTATGATCGTGTTTTGTTGGCTTCGGCAACAGATCTCTTTAAACAACGACAAACAAAAAAATTAATGAATTTGGAAGAAGAAGAATTTTGAGTGTCTGACTCGATAACACCCACTGAATCGATAACATTAAATTTAAAACTGTTATTATATGCAGAGGAAGGTCAAAATCATCGAACTTAACCCTTATATACACGGGTATTTCCCAATTCTCTATTGTTTTTACCTATAGAAGTCGCTAAGTCGCAGCTAGTACATTCTATTGATTTTACTGCTAATGATAACATATCACAAGACGTGACATGGTTCTAAATATTACTTTATTACTGCAACGTAGTAACATACCATAGAAATGGTGGACGGAATTCAAACGGACAATTAGAATAAAAAAGTGAACCCTGCACATACGCACGTAAGTATTAATAAATTTAACTTCAAAAGGAGTTGAATAAATAGCGTAAAATTCACAAAAGACGGTTTATGTTAGAATATGTACAGACAATAATACTTATTTTTCATTTGCAGTAGGTTGCAAGCCAATCAAGATAATTGTTTTACCAATGTTAAGTTTAAGAGTCTTCCTCATTTTTGCTGATATTTAGAAAATAGAGATGAAATTGACTGATTTACATTACTAAATCCATTGGTATATTGGTTGAACGGCAAACGTGTCTTCGGCGCCCCTAACGTGCTCGGTTTTTATATATAACACACTAAATTATAAAGTTTATGAAATTCAGAACTGCGCCGATAAAACCTACTGATATTTCTTTTGCTAATTCTACGGTAACAATTGTTCCAATCTTTTGCAATATTTTAAATATCAATGGAAACTTTCCCCTTCAAGAGGTAGAAGCTCGTCTAGAAGGCTACGTTTTTTAAAAGAAATTTGTTTTATTAAAAACAAACTCGATTTGCTTTTTCCGCAATGTGATCGTTTTGTTCGTTAATTCAGTTCAAATGTGGGTTTCACCGGAGCGGAATCCGTCAACTATTTAGATGGCTAATACATGACTTCAATTATTGAGTCAACGCGAACTTAAACGAGAATTGAAAATTTCGCTCTAAACATCTCATAAGTTAATTATAATATCATTTTGCTCCACCAAAATGCCTTTCATCATTAGGTTATAAAACATCCTATTTACGTACCTAATGGGCCACTAAGCCTCTAATGATCTTTTTTTCGAAGTTTGGTACAGAAAACGTATTAACGATATTTACACTTTTGCAGGTTTAAATGTTTTTTTATTTGTTAAAAGGTCACCTTTATTTTTTACGAGAGTACGAGAGAACTATATTTTTCAAATTTAAATTTTTACACTTTTGAACATTTTACTTGCAGAGGAATGAATGGAAACGATTTTCCAAAGACTGATCAGATAAAAGAATTGCAATGCCATAAATAGAAAATATGTATACATTGTCGGACAGATGAGTGAACATAATTAACGGACGAACGGATGGACAAGTTGACGAATAGATCAACCTCCATTCGGGCATGTGTTTGCAATTTAATGGTTATCAAGTATTCGGGTCGTGGATCCGGATACTTATATCAAGGTGTAGCTAGTGAATTAATCTAATCTCTTCATTTTGGTAGGTGTTGAATGCGAAATCAATATACTTTTTGAAAATGAGAACACCAAAAATGTATTTAATGCAAATTCTTTTATAAATGTCCATCATTCTAAAAAAACCAGAACTTCCTTAAATTAAATTTATATAAACCGCACAACGTTGTAATTAAGCGCACCAGGGATTTAAGCCCACAACCATTTTGTTGTTAGTTGAAATAGTTTGTCCACTTGGCCAATAAGGGGGATACTGTATAATTTATTTGGAGCATTATTCTTAAGCTGCGGTGTAAACGTACGACCACGCGTACCATGTAATATAAAACATAAATTTATTTTATTTTCTAAATAGATCGATAGTATTTGCGGATTCGCAATTAAGACCAAACAGTATAACGAAAATTTTTCAAGAAAGTTGTCCATAGAATTCTGTTCATAGAAGTAGCGCGCGTTAGAATACAAAAATTACACCACGAACCGATAGGCATTTGCATTTAATTACAATATATGTAGTATTTGGCACAAACTTAAAATTAATTCAGAACTATAGCTGTATGGTATCTCGTAGATTACCAATCCTAGATCCTCCAAAATGGTTACATTTAAAAATGTCCAACCGACTTGAGTTTTCTACGAAGTCCTCGCCACGTCTCTATTTCAATTAGAGAAAAACTTGCTATTAGTCCGCGCCTTTTCGGTTGCACCATTCGCTTGTCCACGGCAGACGTTAAAGTCGCTTATGAGTGCAATATTTGGAATTTCGTCGCGACTCTGTTTTCATTTGTGTGTGCTTAAGAGCTCTTGAATCTAATGAAGTATGTGAAAAACCTCAAAATAATTTTAAATTGAAATTATTCGTCGATTTTAGCAATTGCTTAATAATTGGTTTGTTGTTTACAAGCTATTTCATTAAACATTCAAGGCAGGCAAACGTGACATGTTATCTAAGTGAAAGTGCGTTATATACAACAGAGGAGATGTGTATGAATAAATGATGGATAGATAATTCACATCATGACTCAACATCCTCCCATGTAATGCACTACAAATATCTTTGTGTGAATTATTATGTGCAAACACGCTACAAAGCAAGCTTTCACTCTGTAGCGTTTGGTAATAACGGGCGTTTGGACTAACATTTTAACTCTATGAATTAAGTGAAAGAGAAACTATATAAAATATATATCTTGTATATATTGTGGGGACCCAAAGTCGTCCCTCGTTTTAGCCTCACGGGTTCTCCGTCCCTGGCTGGGAAGAGAGTGAGTACTAGAGAGTAAACTAGCATAAGAATAGGATAGGCATAGCATAAAAATAGGATAGGCATAGCGTAAGAAAAAGATAGACATAGAATAAGAATAGATTAAGATAGAATAGAAATAGATTAAGAATAGTTAGGATAGATTAAGCGTAGGCTAAGGATAGGTTAGGAGTAGGATATAAAAATAGGTTAAGTTAGTCGCGGTTGAGTCTTACACGTAGAGAGTTGAGCTTTAGTCTTAGACATGAGTAGTCCCGTTTGAGTCTTAAACGTACAGAGTTGTTGAGTTTTACTCTTAGACGTAGGAAGTTGACGTTTAGCGGAAAAACAAGTAAAGCGTAACGAAGTGTAATTTACAGAATAAAGGTCCCTACATCCACAAAATTTCTCGTTTCCTTCCCTGGGCCGCTGAGCTGCCCCAACCATAAGGAAAGGGACGAAACGTCCTCACAATATATGTATTTTAAGTGGTCGAGTAGAACTGTATAAAAATATTTTCCTTAGAGAATATGTAAAGGCTTTGCGAAACAGCAAGATGATGTTTTCGAAAAAAAATAAATAATTAATTTACAAATGAAAGTATTCTATAAAATTTTAATTTTCTATATGGAGATATTTTCCAAATGTACATATAGGCAATCGTCCTATAACACGGCGAAAACGTTGTGAAGAAATCCCGTGTTGCCCGAATATTACAATTTTTTTCTAAGTTTAAAGTTATTTCCGTATGTACATATTTCATAAGCTTTAATCAAAGAATAAAAAATTATGGCTGATTGCTACCTACGAATTAAACTCTCGCAACACAAAATACAAATGAAGCCAAGTTTGATAGAAAAGAAGACACACGTGCGTACTGCTGCAGCTGAGATATTTCACATTGAAAAATTCTACGTATCGGTTTTATAAGAGGATTGCCGTACTTATTTTTGACAATAGACTGAGACAATATAAACTACCGGATTATAAGAGAGTTAGGTATATTTCAATAAAACACGTCGTAGTCCAAAACGCACACAATCTTCCTCTCTCTCCATATATATTCTAACATCGTCACGAAAGGATAGTAGGGTCAATCCGAAGAGACCGAGGCAGTTGTAAAACGGAGAGAATACATTCGTGCTTGTTCGTACAGATGGATAGCGGCATGAAAAGGAAACGTCAACGAACGAATCAACTGTAAATGCTTGAAGAAGAAATTTAAATGTATGTTTTTACATTCCTTCAACGAATCTTACAATACAAAAATCAAACACTTGATGAGTCCCTGAATGCTGCCCATTCACAAGAGTGTTTTCGTTGTGATGGATGATGAATCTTTAAAAGCAGTTTTAAAGTTAAAAATAGTTTATAGCGTTAATACGTGCGGAAAGATGACATCGACATCTGGTATAACTTTACAGACTTGAAATATATTTGGAGTTCGTAACTTTGCTTTGTGTACATTTCAGGCTTTTAAATTTTGTGAAATTTTCGATATTTTCCGATCTTTCACGCCTTGTTATTCTGTTTATTTCGAAACGCTCTAAGAATTTCATGGATCTGCATTTGTTCTGCACACAAAACCGTTTGAAATTGTAAATATTGAAAATTCTCTTGCTCTGCAATGAAATTGATTTTAAACGTATATAGATTTATTTATTTACTTATTAAATGCCTAATGTCAGTCAATATACATAAATGAAAACACAATTCAAGAGTAAAAGCAAAAAAAGTTCAGAAAAACAGAAATGTGATGAGTTAATGCAAAATTAAACTGACACAATGTGCCAAAGACGCTGATGCTTTCCCAATCTTAAAGTTATCGTTATTATATGCAGTTAGCCCTGTAACTGCACATAAGAATCTATGTAGGTACCAGTAACTCAGTGCAAGCTTAGAAAAAATTTTTTTTAGCGGAGGTAACCTCATCAGATAAAACTTACTTATTTCTTTCAAAAAGCTCATGTGACATTAAGAGAGCCTGATTAGAATATAACACTTAGAAAAGCGGCATGGAGCGGCATGACTGAGCAAAATTGGGGAATAACGTCTCCCTTTATCAGCATAAACAGAAAGCACATTTCTAACATATGCCTTCTTTTCTCAAGCGCTAATTAGTTTTAAGTGATTTTCACACAGCGTAAGAGTTACTATAATCCATATGTGTTGGAACCACTTGTACTTTATGCGTCCATTCTACAAATCTGTAAAACGTTTTAGAATTTTTCCTAAATTCTGCACGCATTTTGTGCATATGATCGCTATAACATCTTTTATTATTCAGGAAGT
>NW_023998652.1:6555-10742 GCF_014805625.2 Glossina fuscipes
TTAAAACGAATGCTTACAAAACCAGAACTATTTCATTGGTTATGATACAAATGTTTCTAACTCAAAAGGTAGTGCAACTGCATTCTTCAGTCCTAGAAGCAATAGAATTAGTTTTTTCGAATTCGCCTTTTCTTAGAACTTCCCCATGACTACCCTCATCGGGACGGGTTCGTCTCAGAACTTATCGTATTTAAAATAATTATAATCAGATCATGTCAGAAAAGCATAGAACAAAAAGTTTCGTCCTTCGGTACGATTGTCAAATTTTAGATAGTTTTCAGTGTTTGAGATAAACAAGTGTCTAACGAGTAGTAACTGAATATTTTGTATATGCGTCGTCAGTTAAATCTACGCATTTTATGTGTTGAAGAAATGCATGCGCACATACTTGTACATATATTTCGTATATACAGAATATTCGACACAATCTCTTAATGGCTTCGATTCCGGTTTATTTATATTCCGTCTTTAATAACACACACACAGTATGGCTGCCAAAAATGAAGTGGACCTTATTTTCGTTCATCCTTGCTACGCATCTGAGCCAATGGCTGAGCAGATGTGTCTACGTTCCGATTATGGTAACACTTTCCTTGATACCTTAAATAAAATGCGTGTGGATCAGCAAGTAAAACGGAAACTGTGTAACCTCTATTCATATCAGTACAACAATTCGAGATCACAGCATTGCGATTTTTGCTTGGAAATAATGAAGAAATCTATGTTCATAAAGTCGCACTCACTTTTGCGTCGCCTTACTTCGCAGCAATGCTTAACAGTTAGTAGCTCCAGGGAGATGCGTAAACAATAATTCAATGGAAAAACAATACAATTTTTGAATTTTTTCAGCCGAAAAAGCAGATTCAGTGAAGTTGCATAATGAGAACGCAACCATTGTAAAAACATTTGGCGAATATGTTTACAGTGGCGTAATTACACTGACTGAAACTAATGTCCAATCACTGCTCTCGATATCAAGCTTATTTCAAATATAGTGACATAATAAAAAATGCCAGAACTTTCTTAAATGCAATGTGAAATTAACACATTTTTGCGATGCGAAATGTTGCAGGTAAGAAGTCTAGAGAGTTCTTGCAAATTATTTCATGCTACAATGCTGTATGCTATATTGCTGCATGCAACATTTATTGCCTTTCAGATACGTACTCTTGCAAGGAGCTTCTTGGTTATTGCCGAAACTATATATTAGAACACTTTGATGGGATAATTCATGGCGACAAATTGTTATCGCTCTCCTTTGAAGAGGTATGTAAGCAACTTACAAAAGTGAACTGCAGTTACTCGAGCGGCCGAGCCATAATTAAAAGCAACGTAGAAAATGCCATGGACGCAGATGGAATTTTTATATGAATGAAGAAAAACAACGAGATAGGGTAAAGTTTCATAATTGCAAATCAAATATATGCTATATAAACATGGTCTAAACTTCCTTAAAGATTTATTGGTCTTAGCTCACCGTTTATTCGTATATCTGCTCCAGATAAACAAATCTGATAAAATACTTCCCACATTTTTAGCGTAATAACTTTCCAATTATATCATTTTCTCGTCGCGTATATCCAGAGGACGTGTTTATGTTGTGCTATGGATATATTATGTAACCGCAGTATTGTATATGTGACAATATTTATTTTCGTAACAAATGTTGGACTGTACTCGGATGTTATTTGGGCAAAAAAAGAGTGCGCATAGAACCACTTTTTTTTCTTTTTGTTTATCATCGACTCACTGGTGTCCACATAAAAAAATCGGAATTAACCGCAAAAAAAAGGAAAAAAAACAAGAAAGAATACGTTACTCATTTAGTAATTGGACTTATAGGTTACGTGAAAATCGTCATGTGCACTTATATGAAATATTTGGTTTAACGACGGAATGTATCCAACCACGGATAACGAAAACAAACAATTTATGGGTACGAAACAATTTGAGTCAAATCGGATATAATACAATTTTCTTCTAAAAAAGGAGTTTACTATGGGGTCATAATTTATAAGAAGTACTTGGTTCTTTAATCGATTTGTTTTATTTGATTTAAGTTCGCTTGCTTTGCTTGCTAACTTACTGGGCAAAAAAAAAGTTTTGAATAGATAATACATGCAATATATGCATAAAAACCTTTTTTGCATTTTTTGATAAATTTGGGACATTTTCCAACGATTGCATGCATTCGTTTCTGGAATTTAAGACGCGAAGAGAGACTAACAAGTTAGGCAGCACAGGCAAGTCCACATTTCTCGCTCGTTCGTCGGTTTCAAAATGATAATCGTCCAACTTCAGACTGCCAAAATTTTACGATAAATACCTCAAGTTTATCATCCACTAATTCGCTTGGCGAATTTTTCGGATTGTTCAGCGGAGCGGACTTCGTGTTTTGTTTTTGAAAATTTAATTTTTATCTTTCCATAGAAATACTTTAAGATTTTGACTTGAATTTATTTGATTTGACTTAAATTACCATTAAGAAGATTCAAGTGGGATATCCTTCTTTATAATGCGAAGGGCATATGCTCAGGAATAGAAAAAGGAATAGTTACAATTACCATCGGAAAGATTATTGAGGGAAAATCTATAATTATTTTCCACCGTACTTCCAAAATCTGATTTAAAGGATATCTGACAAGTGGAACTTTTCATTTATCGCCTTGACGAACATTGTATGAACTAGTGTGTCACTAATGGATATGTTAGATAAGACAAAATAAGAACAATAAAGAATAGAAGAAAGTTTTCATTTAGAAAAATATTGTACTCGGCCTTATTAATCCGACAATTTTTATAATAAAAACTGTCTATTCATGCCATGGAAATATTTTGGGTCTGATTAAATATACAAATTTTCTCGAATTTCGCAGTAACTTATTTCGTAATTTTTAAAACTATTTCTAGATCATGAAATTAATAACACTCGAGAATCTTTTCTTTACAAATAAAATGAAGGTTTTTTGTCTATAATTTGCAACTCTGCTAGGAGGGTGCGCGTTTTTAAAATTGCGTAAAAATTAATAACAGTTCGACGAAGAAGATATAAGAAAGACGAAGAAGATATAAAGAAGACGATGAAGACATAAGAAAATAGTAAAACCAAAAGTTAAAAAAATTGGAGGCCAGGAAGGATATCGCAATTTGTCTAAACGAGCAGACCAGTTTCAAGTAAGAGAGGAGAGCCTGTATCTATCAAAGCACAAATGAGTCAAATCAAAAAAAGTAAGTGAAGAAGCTTGTTTTTTGTACATTTTAGAACATTTTGCATTTAGTGCCTTATGTATAAGGAAAGGGTATATTGAGCAATTTTGGTGGTGATAGATCCTAGGCATAGTAATGAAATCAGAATTTTCTGATAGATTTTAGCTTTTTTAAAACATATCAAAACACTTTACCTGAAGAAACTCTTGAACATTTTTTATAGTTAATTTGATGTCTCATGATAAGGAGATAGCATATTTGGAGCATCTTTGCCGGGGATAAACCCTGGGCAAATTTTTCTGGTAGGTTTCAGCATTTTCCAAGACATATCTTAAGTATGGACGTAATGTCTCTGAAAGTTATTATAACTCAATTTGAACTTTGCATTCTTGAAGTGTTTATACTATAACTATACACGAGAGTTAGTGGCAATAACTTGGTTTTTTTGATTTAGAGATTGTCATTAAGGACTTTGTTTTATATGTGCTTGCTTCTTAATATTTTGTAATTTTAATACTTATTATAATTCTCTTGTGTTATTTCGTTGTAAACCGTAGCCTAGCGGACATTTTCTAGCAAGGACACATACCTTAGAATATGTAGACTATTTTGATGGGCTATCTTCACTTCGGCAAAAATGAAACATTTTCCTAAAGGAGTTATTATTTATGATAAATTTTGCAGTAAGAAATACACCTATGTGGCTCAAATTTTGTTCACTTTATTGTTATGTCAAATTACCATCGTGGATAAACCCATATTAAATATTAACAATTAGGCTTCTTGGTGTATAAAGGCTTACATTTCCTGAGATTCCTTATATGCGACGGCATCCAAAAAATAGACTTACGTGGTCCAAATTTCATAAGGTTGATTTCTTTGTCAATTGGCTCGTATGAAGTAATTTCCGCCATGAAATATTAAAAATTAGACCTCTCTACCATATAAAGATCCAGTTTTTGTAGACATAGAAATTGCCA
>NW_023998425.1:0-1601 GCF_014805625.2 Glossina fuscipes
TATCTGCAAAAGTTTCAAGTTTCAAAACCAGCTTTAACATACGTAGTGCAAACAAGCAGCCACGCTTTCGATATTGTTAGTTTCTGGACGCTAGCAGCAGCTGGCTAGTGGTGGCTATTTCTTAGAAAGCGAACCAAGGAGTACGTTTTCAGGTGTTGTATCGGAAATACAATCCAAAATTAGTCCGGTAGGGCATGAGTGCCGGCATAATGGTGTAATTTTATGAGATATGTGGCACACCGGGCGGTAAATAATATTACATTTTTTTTATGCATAATAAACGACAATTGAAAGAATCCCAGCAATTGATGAAGTGATTGGATGTATACAGTGCACTCACACTTAGTTTCAAAAGTTCGCACAAGATGAAGGTCTTTCCGTCAACCACAAAGGAAAGCATAGTTTAAATGGCATGGTGCAAAGTAATCTACATATTCGTATATCTTTTTTATATGTTCATAAGATTTGCAACCATAAAATGAAAGTTATGGCAGTTGATTTTACTTGTCCGGGATCGATGTCCAAGCCGCATATGCGAAAGGATATCACAAAAAGAGTTGTGAGATTGTTAAGTAGATTTAAAATATTTTTACGTATTCCTGTTTCGACAAATTCTTGTATTAGACTAACTGTGATTGGTAAAGAATAAGTTTAACAGAAATCTCAGAATGTTACTCGTTGTTAACGTTAAGTAAAATATACACCTGTGATTTACTTCTGACCTTAGACACAGGGATTGATATAAACTCCTGGAATATAATGACATACTTACACTTAGAATTAGTAAACGCACAAGCAATTTTAAGAGAACTCACTCCCCTCAAAAACGTTTAGTCTAGAGAGTCTACTTAGAAGGTCAATAAAATGAGCATCAAAGTAACGTTTGGCTCCTCGTGTTTTAAACCATTACGTATCTTTGCCATTCAAATATTTTTAAGTGATAGTACAATAGATATCCGTTAGATACGTGATTGGTGGAAACATACAGAAATCAAATCGATCGATGTAAAAAGATATACTATGATATTCATTGCGAGGCAAGGAACATTGTTAAGATTATTTTCGACCATTTCGGGATGGTGCTGAATGCAACAGCTGTTCAAGAACTATATGCTTCGAAACTGACCTGAAACCATTGAATATTATGAAAAGTTCACATATATAAATTAAAAATACTTACATAATATTCGTCTACTTATTGTTATTATGTAATTTTGAAACTTATATCCCAAGATATTATTTCATAATACGAAAAAACACCAACACGACTATTCACTTCGATGACAATAATTAAACTCATACGGCTCGAGCAGTTTCTTTTCTTTATAATGGCGCCATACGTACAATATTTTGCCTGCTATTTTTAAATCCTTCATGTAATGGGTTTTAATTTTTAGTATTGGGGAATTTTTATTATATCTTCATTAATCCCTTTGATTTTATTATTGCTTATCATTGAAATTGCCTATACCGTATAACTTTTCAGTTTTAATGAAAATTTGTGGAGTTTTTAAGCGACCAATTTCTAAAGTAAGGGGAAAACCAAGTAAATACTCATGGCGCATTATCTGTGTCATGCAGCTGGCGTCTGACGAAAACAT
>NW_023998653.1:0-1305 GCF_014805625.2 Glossina fuscipes
TGCAGAACGCATAGACACATGTCTGATTGACGACCAGGAACAGTGAAATCAATGTAAAGCATCGGCCAACGTCTCTGTTTTTCGTCCGTCTGTTATTTTCAGATTTTTTCGGCGTCTTGTCCAGATCACCCTCGAAAGCAACAAAGTCACAAATCAATGTGTTTCTAGGACCTCAAAGCTGAGTCCAAATATTTTCTTAGTAAGTCAGAAGCTGAGTTACTAATAATGTTTTTGTAATTTATATGACTACTCATGAATTGCTACCAAATTGTGCAAAAATATGGTTTGATACGTACGTCAGGTAGGATATATACAGTTATTTTACTAGCCACACGGCGAATGCAATGATCTTTGCCCTAGCTAACAATCAAACTGTGCACAATCAATGAAAACTTCTAGAAGATTCGCCCGCAGCTAAATATAGTTTTCCTACTTGTTCAATTTCACGAATAACAAATTAAAAAAAATAAGAAAATAATAATCCTTGCAACTTCCCGCATGAAAAAGTAAATGAAGCAAATACAGGGAATCGTTGTTTATTTCAACTTTTTGCACACGATCTTCTCATTTAGCATAGACACTTAAAGAGTAAAGCACTTGCCGCAACGAGAACACATTTAACAATCAATTAAAATCATTACTTTAGATGTGCAACGAGGCTACGACATACATTTAGAATTTGCAAACTTTTAATAATGATAGGCAAACGTGCACACCGTCTTCATTTTGCAAATGATTTAACGTACAAAACAAAAGGAATTTAAATTCACATCTATCCAAGTTTAGGCAGGATTTAAAGTCGTTATCGTCAAATAAAGCCAAGCAGAGGGGTAGACGAGCGCTACCGAATCAATTCCTCTTCATACAGTGTCACCCTGTGTGATGAATGTAAAGAACGTATCGACGAATTCAACAAGTTTATTCAACGATTAAAAACAAAGGGACTACAAAATCTTTGTAAGCTATCTAATCTTTTTTTCAACCAGAAAAGGTATAAGTCTTAATAACTGAGCCATGTGCCACAATACATTCGTGTAGTATATGTAATAAAGGAAGAATAATAATAAAAATTCCATCTCAACATTGCCAGTGATAAAAGATCGTTTTCAAACATAAATGAACAATTCCTTATCGATGTGCACCTATATGCCTATCTACTCTGTAATCTTCAACCAAATACCTGTAGATGTTTACAGTTGTAAATAATACAGTATTTGCCTCGCCATTAAACAGCGGGTGGTTCAAGGGCTAAAACTTGCTGTTTCCAAAATAAATACCAAAAATTTTTAGAATTATGAAATGTAA
>NW_023998653.1:1315-13669 GCF_014805625.2 Glossina fuscipes
GACATTTTAAGCAAAACCTTGTCGGCGTTGCAACTCAAAAAACTGCTAACTTCGCTGTGCTTTGATAATCTTGTTTTATGAAAACTTTTTTTAAATGCAGACGAGTCAATCATATTACGCACAATATGCAACATTGCGTATGCATGGGAATTTGTTATTTGCCTAATGTAACATCTTTCTTGCTTTCTATTCTATTGTACACAACTTTAGCATGATCACAAATCAAAAACGCCGTCTTATGGTTCAAAAAGTCGGGGCCTTTGAATACGTTTACGTTTGGCTTTTCATAGTAAAGTATAACTCATTGACTTGAGTGAATTTATAGCTTTTGTATAAAAGTCCTAAAAGGTGTCCCAAAGTTTCCCAAACCTTTTCAAGTGAGTGGTTATTACACAAATAAGTAAATAATAGACAACCATAAGGCATAATGGCCCCGGGGCCGCCAGATAAAAACTCGAATAGATTTCATCTATTAGCTGACACATCCCCCAAAGAAAAAATATCAAAAATTCCGACTTTCCGGTGTTGCCAATCAGTGACATAACTCCTATTGATAAAAAATATATTGTTATTTCTTCAACCGATGCTAGAATAACAATTTCCCAAATTAGCCCTTTTGCTATAAAAAAACCTCTAGATAGCATTACAACATACATCGACTCCATCTCCGGACGATGTATACATTTTTACAAAAGAAAAAGATAGCACGAAGGGAATCAACATCCTCGAATCTATTGGACGAGAGATCTCCGCATGGGCAAACTCGTCAGGGGCTCAAAATTTCCATACAAAAATCAAAAAAAATGCACATTTGTCAAAAGCAGATATGCGGTGCAGGAAATCTACTGATGCATATTAATGACTTGCCGGTACTAAACGTGCAGACGCTGCAAATTGTCGGGCTCACGTTTTCCAACAAATATCCATGAAAAGCAAACTACCTTCGGTTAAAAACTTTTATTTTAACAAGGGTGAATTTCATACAGTACGTTGCTTGGAGAAGCCATGAGCATATTAACATTATTGCTTATCTTACCAAAATGGTTGTGTTAAGCAAGATTGACTATGCTTTGATAATTTATGGCATTAGCTGCAAATCTAATATCAATATCCTTAAACCGGTCTACCACCAAGCCGTCAGAGCTAGTTGCTACGCTTTTCGGGCGATGCCCATAAATAATATTATAATTGAAACTGGTCTCCCAATTTTAGAAAGTAGTCTTTATGAGTTAAAAGCCAAAATAGTCCCCAAGCTTCTTAATTCAAACAATTACTACTATTGTTTGTACGTCGCAAAGAAATTGAACATTCCCTTAAAAATTTTCCGCTCTTTTGGTGTTAAAGCTTCATGGATTTTGAAAGACTGCTCGTTTGACATTTCGCTGTCTATGCACAAGATAGAAAATACTCCAAATGACGTCTTCAGGAATCTAATAGCTGAAAAAACCCAAATATTGGAACGGCTCAAAATCTTCTAGTCTGCCTCCTGCTTGTGCCTTGGTTGATGCTACAGGACGAGTTCTTCTCAACCACATATTTCCCGAAAGTACTTCAACTTTCACAACCGAAGCCAGAGCTATCCTTCACGCTGCCAACCTTGCCCATAAAAACAAACTCTAAACCGTCATTGTTACCGACAGTTAGTCTGTATTACAACCCTTCGGAACCCTTCGACTTCATGATGGAGCACCATCAACAAATTAAGGAATGTAATTACAACATTTAAAATGTTATGGGTATCAAGTCACGTCGGTTTATTGGGAAATGAGCAGGCTGATTGAGCGGCAAAGGATGCTGCTTCTGCTCCTTTAATTATGGATGATGTCATGGAAAAGTTGTGTCTTCAAAGATACATTGGAAGAAAAGTTAAAGAGAAAATTGTAGAAGAAAATTTACAATAGCATCATCAACACTACTTTTTCATTAACCCTCCATTAACTCCACCTTTATATCCAACAAATGTTGAGAAAACCAAGATCCAAACATTTTCGAGAATTCGCCTTGGTCATACAATTGCAACTCACCAATGGATCTTGAGGAAGTCTTCCTCCCCAATCTGCAGTTGTGGACAAACTCTCACCATAAAGCACATTCTCTGCGACTGCCTTAACTTTTGCTTGGCTAGAAGTATTGCATTTGGAACGATTAACCCTTTGGACATTCTACAATCAGCTTCAGAAACGAATATCAGTTCAATTGGTTACTTTTTTAATACTACTAAGCTCATTATCTAATGTACATTTATTTAAATTAGAGCCGATAGCCTGTGTTGCTAGTGCCCAGTCTTTTTTATAGTCTAAGAATTTATTTCATTAGTCTAAAATTATAATAATAATAATAATAATAAACCTAAGACCATTGTGTTGACTTTATATATCAGATATAGCTTAACAATCATATTCTCTTTTCAATGTCACTTTGTAAACTTTCAATTAACTTGGCTTTATGACAAGGCAATTTGCAATCGGTATCTCAGACACTTCCGAATGTCGGATTTTGCTGAAATCGGGCACACTCCTTTGGTTACGATGACAAAACAATGACAAATACTTTTGTCTATATTCGAATGGCGGTCGCCTAAATGGAAATCAAGTGGGAAGTTGTATCGATATTTCGGACATCTCAAAATGCTTTATCTTGATCAATTGTTTCGTACGCCTTCAATTACGATGACACCGTGACGTGATGCAGTCAAATTTTCCATCTACTCAAGCGCCTGAAGAACAGAATGCAAAAATCGGTACGTTTTAATTGTAAATTGCATATGGTAAACGTCGCGCGTTGTGGATCAGTTTTTTCTTAACAATCCCATTGATATGGTTGTCAAATAAAGAGGCTTGGAAAGCTTGGAAACAACGACGTTTAAAACAGCATTTTTCTTTAAAATTTCTTACAGCGCCGTTTGGGAGTTTGGGTAGCCTAAATTGGAATCTTTGATTTTCTGGACGTAATTCTCTAAAGCAACAACATTATAGGCCTATACGCAGGAGCAGTTTCACAGTCATACAACAACGCCGCTCAAACACGCAGTGACATAAACCTCCAACAAGTACCACTTTCAGTACACACTTTAAAGACGCAAGTCGCAACAAAGAACTTCATTTTGAACAGTTGGTCGCAAAATATGCTTATGGTGTTATGTTCAAAGTGATTGATAAAGAACATCGCAACTGAAATAAGAAACAATATATTGATAATAATATTGATGATGTTTTACCTAACGGGAAATATGCTTTAAAAAGGTTTAAAAAAGGCAAAGATTATCGCTGAGAATAGCGTACAACAAATTAAAAATGAAGTCAATATCATTATCAAGTCATTATCCTTTTAATGTCCGGCATATCGATATATGACAAAATGGTCATAATTTACAAGTATTATGCGAACACGTATCTAATGGTGAATTATTTCCAAATATTTGCACTTTTTCTTTGGATTTGACTCGTCTTTATTCGGCTTGCTCTGGCTTTGGATTTTCTACACAACGCTGGAATAATTTATCGTGATGCGAAATCAGACAATATTTTCTTAACTCATGATTACCATTTGAAATTGGCAGATTTAAGCAAATGGTTAAGATTGGGTTTCATCCCAAAGAAATCCTACAGGGCTTACCTTAATCCCACTCCGCTTTATCGTTTGTTCAGTGCTTATGAATAAGGCTTGCTGTGCTACAACCGGCTAGAAATATATCAGTCTACAATCCGTTCAATGACGCTATTATTCTATCAAACATCAAAACTTTTCATTAACAACAACCTTCCGGACCAAGCATAAATCAACGAAGGGAACACCCCGTTGCTGCGAACAGGAACCAGGATCAGGGGACACCTATCGCCAATTCCAGTTTAGGAGCAACACCGGATCACAACAATAAGCCTTGGGTAAGGAAAGCATCGAGTTAATTCCTATCATAAACCTATATAAATGGTAGGCTAAATTTAAGAACTTATCTTTGTATCTACTTTAACTACTGTATCTACTGTAACTTTTTTTTGAAGAAATTAATAAAGAAATAAAATAACGAGTTAAGACGTCAAAAGGAAGAAAAGTTAAAATTAAAAGAGTTTGGCTAAAAATGTGTAGCTAAGCGGCGTACGCCATCGCTGAGACGGATTATGAGTGGATGTATGCGCGAGTGAAGATACGGGGACTGGTAACGGTTACTGACTGACTAAGAAGGGACCAACGGACGACAGTACGGACAACAGACCTCACAAACGGACTTACTCAGTGTGAACTCATTGAAGATTTGATTGAACCTTTTCTTGTCTTTCTATTTTTTTTCTCATCTTTCAACTTCAAATCTATTTTTATTGTTTTCATTTTTAAATTTTTTTTTGTCATGCGGTATAGCATGCCTGTATAAATTTGTAAAAGCTCTACCGCGCAAAGAGCTATGTCTGTGACAACTTTTTAAGCTTTTACATATAATCACATAAGAGGGATTGGGTTGAAATTTATTTGTTACATCTTAGTTCACTTAAGTAAAAGCTTACTTAAAAAATTTTTTGCACCTATAACCGCAGAATGAGGTATACTATTAGTTTGTTAAAACTTTTTCAAGCTCCCGGAAGGAGGCTTCAGGAACCCCACAAAGTACATGTGTCTTTGGCCAGCAATGCTGAACTCATTTAAGCATGTCCGCTCGGCACTCTGTCTGTCTGTGTAAAGTGTGTTGGAAACGTTTCCTTGACCGCAAAAACGAACCATCGACTTCCAATTTGGCAGAAGCGTTGGAAGTTCCTGCACGCAGGTTGATATTGAAAACCGGCCAAATCGGTCAAGGGACAGGCCTGTGCTACTATCTTAGGTGAAGACAACTCTGTTTTTCAAAAGGAAAAAGGGGTAGGTTTTTGCCATTTAGCTGCAGCAGACCAATCTTAAAAAATTTGGACGTATGTTTTGTGGGCGACGCTGTAGTATTTATACGAATATAAAAACAATTCTACGACCATTTAATTTTTTACTGTGTTATAGTTCATTTTTTTCTTCAAAACTTTTATAACGCAGAAAAGCTAGATTCAAAATTCTATAAACTATGTAAATTTGAGGCTAGTTTCAAATTTGGAGTGTACCTAAGCACGTTCGCCCAATCATCTGTCCGTTTGCGCAATCGCATTGTATCCGTGGTAAACATTCCCCAGTCCCATGTACTAGAACGATAAGAAAACCCAGAAGCGTTGCTATGTGTTTCATTAATGGTCTTGAAAAAAAGACTTAAGAAAAATTAATTCATTAATTATAGTACAGGACGGGCGTAGAAAATTGTATAGTGTATTCATTGTGATTTATCGTAAATGAGCATCATTCATAATCGAAGATAATTTTCTTATTTGTTATATATAATATACCTTTAGCATGAAGAACAACATTGCCTTTAGATTGTGTGATGATGCCAAGGTCGCAACACTAGTTCTTTGTAAGTTCCGCAAAAAATTTATTGACTTCTTTACACGAACTCTATGTGGAAAAGACCATCTATTTAGAATGAACGATATCCACAGCGCTATCCGTGAACAGTGTTTCATTCGAATATACAAGGTGAAATAATTATTTATATTATCATTCAACAATAAGGTCCAATTTAATTGGTTATAATTAAAAAACAGTTAAGCTTCCTACGGTTTGCTATTTAAAAAGACGCGCGTAGAGGAAATGCTCTGAGAGTCCTCCAAAAAGAGTTCGAATTTCAACTCCCTTTTGAACTCTTACGAGTTTCGCCGATTTCTTTATCTCAATTTTATATATTATAGCAAATGCCGTGAACATATATCGAACCGTGAGCATATATCGATATGAACTTTTTTGTTAATCTATATGGAGTGGTTCACACTAAGACCGTGAAAAGGGTTTTTTAAGGAAAGTGGATAATTGTAATGAAAATTGTATTACTGAAGACGTTGTTCTTTATATTAGTTGGAAAACTTCAAACCCGCAGTTAAAAGGATTATTCAATGACAATCGAGAATGGATTAGTGGACAATGATAAGGTACACCCACCACTTTCAGTGACTATGGGAGTTCAGATAGACCTTCTCCTTTCTCCATAATTCATTCGAAGTGACATAAAAGTGGAAAAGTATATAATTGTACATTCTTGTGGATAGGATGGTAGGTGTCGACAGGTTAGGCTCTTACGTGTTTCTTCCCACCTTTTGCGTTGTTTGAGTAACGGCAACCTTTGAATCCTAAAGTTAAAAATTAGTGAGAAGATAAAAATCGATATCAAATTGATATTTATTTCTTATGTTACACCTCTTTATTTATATTTATTACCGCTTCGCATTCTTCGCTTTGTTTTCTTATTTTTATATGATAACATAGTTTGTGATGATTGCTAGTTGAGACTATGGCAACAATAAGATTAGAGGAGAGAAAAAATTTCGATCTACTTTGTCAGTATTCACTTGATTATACACGTGGCAATCCGTTCTGTTTTAACAGCAAAATTTGTTTTTAGAAAAGGGCGATTGTTAAGAAATCCGTTTTTATTAGAAGAAAAGACTCAAAACACAATTCATTTTAGGTCATCGTTCGTTAAGATAATAAAAACAATTTAAGAGGTGGGTACGAGAAAATTTTGATACGATTTTATGTTTAAACAAACGGTAGTCCAGTCTACATGTGGTTTGTAAAATAAAGATTGAGCTATTAGCGAAGTTCCGCACGGCATCGACATATTGTACAGTGTTTAGTGTGCAGAGTATGTATGAGTAATTTTGTATCGATGTTTTTGTGTTTAATGCTAATGTGTCGCGAAATATGTGCGAGTTATGGTAGCGAATTATAACCATAACGAACTTGCATCCGTCTATTGGTTTCTACATTTGTGCGTTGAAATCTATATTATTGAATATTGCTTACACTATGTTCACGGCTTCAATTCTAAACAATTTTTATTTTTGTACTCCCTTTGTGCATTTATCCATCAGTATGGCCGCCAAAATTGTGAATCAAGTGGAAAGTATCTATGCGAGAAAATGCAAGAATTCCGATTACGGGAACACCTTTCTGGACCGTTTAAACAAAATACGTATCAATCAAAAGGTAAGCGGAGGTCTGTCTAATCCAGCACCCGTTAAAACTAATGCACTTTGCGGTGCAGCTCTCTGATTTTTCTTTGGACGTAGATGGTGAACTAATCCACGTGCATAAGCTTGCATTCGCGATTGCCTCTGATTACTTCGCCGCGATGTTTGAAAGTAAGTGATCCCCGGAAACTGCCAAGTGGGACTTCAATAAAATCTTTGAATATTTGCTTTTACAGCTGATATGAAGGAGAGGAGGGAAGGGACTGTCAAGTTGCAGGATGTGGACGTAGTTGCCGTTAAGGCACTGGTTGAGTATATCTACAGCGGGATTATCACGCTTACGGAAGGTAACGTCGAAGCGGTATTATCTGCTTCGGACTTACTTCAGATCGTTTGGGTGAAAGAGGAATGCATCCAATTTCTAAAAAGCAATTTGAACGGGGAAAATTGTTTTCGAGTGCGAAAACTTGCTGGTAAGAGTATTACGGAATTCTCGCAGTTATGGCTCAACTAAAAAGGTTTTATTCTCTTTCAGATATGCATTTTTGCCAAGGGCTGCTCGATGTCAGCCATACATATATTTTAGAACATTTCGATGATCTAATTGACAAAGAAGATCTATTATTATTGTCATTTGAAGAGGTATTTAAATAATTCAATCATAAAAGTTATCGAAGAAACAAGTGCGATTAGGTTCGTGAATCTACTCTAAACTTAACTACCTTACGATAATTTGCTATACAAGAATACAAAATTAAAAATCAAGTTTTATGAAACGGAATTGTTGGAAAGGGTTTTTAAGTAAGTGTTAGCATATGTGTGTCGTGGAGTTAAGTGCCGGAAATGGGAATGGGATTAAGGTATTTATGTAAAAAGATTTCGTTATGCATTTTAAAGGTGGAAGGACAGAATAGGAAGAAAAGGATTTGGCATCAATGTGTTCCCGATTGTGAACCTATGCTTGTGATTAGATTTACTTAATCCCTCTTTTAAGCGGTTTACCATGAGAATGCCTTTTTAAATTTGCGATGAAAGTGTGGTTTTGGTGGAAGTATGGTTTAGTCGTAGGTCCGTGTTCGCCCTCAATTTTAATCCAAGCTCTATCCAAAATTGCACTCAAGAAGACTGAACAACTTCTTTGCTTCTCTGATAATTTTTCCGTCTTATTGTAATTACTTCCAGATCCCGTTAAGGCATCACTCTTTCCACACATAAAATGTTTGTGGTTGTGTATGGGACAGTAAGATTTTGACACATGACTTGTTGTACGTTTTTCATGAAAAATATTTTTTTATTTAAAAATAAATTGTATGTTATGTTATGGTTTATTCTGTCCATACACCATGGCATGTCTCTGATCCAAACAAATTATTATTATGGGCGTGTGGCTTGGGACGGCCTTTTTTCACTTGAGTTTTTCTGCGTTGGAGTAGTCTTACTACGTCAAATTAAGAGCGGAGGATATGTCTATTAAGGGAGCAGAGTTTCGCCTTCTGAACGTCTTTTATAGTCTTTTGACAGTTTCATGCAATTTTGTTGCGTAAAACTTTTTCTTTTCCGTCTCTCTGGCTCTCTTGAAGCCCTTTGATGTAAAGGTAGTAGTTTCCTGGTTCGGCTTTTTTCGTTTATTACTTAGATTAACCGAAGAGAAGATTACAACTATGGCAACTTAGAGAGTATTTAGAGATTCTCCTAAAATTATGAGTACCCTCTTGTTCTACTTTGCAGTGAAAGCAAAGCAAGGGCAACATGAACACAGCTTTATCCTTAACACTTTTGCAAACATGTAGGATTTGAAAATGGAGGTGTACGCACTCTCTTAATATACCCAGTGATGTGACGCCAGAAATTCATTATAAGCTCTTCTAAAGAGTGCGTGATAAACTGCGTTATATATCTGTTGTAGAGCAAACACATAGTGGGAGTTGAAATTAGAATCTTGTGCCCATCATCACCCTCCGACACATTTCCGCCCTAAGGACACATTTGAGAAGAACTTTTAAATTCCTGAACCCTGTTCTGGTCTTTAATTAGCATTCTATACAGAAACGGTTATAACATAGCCCAACCAATTGTCTTATAAACATAAGATAAATTTGTTTTGTATTTAATAATCACATTAGATTGACTCGTAACTTCTTAAAACCTTATCTTCAGATGAAGGAGTTGATAAAGAGCCAGCAACATTTCGTCAAGTCTTCAGACACGGCTTATAAGGCCGTAATAGGTTGGATCAAACACGACCTAGAGAGAAGAAGAGTTCATCTCGCGGAGCTTATAAGCCAGATAAGTTTATCTCTTGTCAGCCCGAAATTCTTGACAAATCACATCGTTGCTGAACCTCTGCTCAATCAAGATCACAAAAGTAGTCAATTGCTGATTGCAGCCTTAAATTCTCAGCTAACAAAAGTAAGTCAATTATATGAACAATGCCAAACAGAATCAAACCATCGCAACGAAAACTTTTATGTGTTTCTTACCGGCGGCTTGCAGCGGAACCTAAGAGGATGCAAAGTCTACGATATTTCCAAAAAGAAACTTGTTTCTATCCCAAGAATGAATAAGAATAGATACCATAATTCTGCCGTCTCCTTAAACAACATAGTTTATTCAGTGGGTGGGCTTGATAACGAGATTTTAAACACTGCTGAATGTTACGATCCTATCAGTAAGCGGTGGAGTTATATTGCACCAATGAACAATACTCGATATGGTTGTGGCATTTGCGGGTACAATGATCTTATTTATGTTGTTGGTGGGTGGGACACTTCCACAGTAGAAAGTTACAATCCTGCAATAAACAAATGGCACTTGTGTCAGAATATCCCTGGAAGAAACCAAAATTTCAATCGGGCAACAGTGGCGGGAAATAGTATATACAGTCTGACTCGAAGATTTTATTGCACTAGTACACTTCTTCGCTTTGACCCGAGAGACGGAAAGTGGTGTATTTTAAATAAGATACAAGAAAAAAATGACCAATTTCAACTCGTCTCATATGATCGGACACTGTTTGCTCTTGGAAGAGGCGACTGCATTCAGCTCGATATACGTGTGGATAAATGGGAACCAATGAGTTGCATGTTGTCCGAAAGGTATAGTTTTTCGGCCGCGATAGCCGAAAAAGACATTTATGTATTGGGCGGCAAAGAAGAACATGGCTCACCGATTACAAAAGTAGAACGCTTTAACATATATCTTAATGAGTGGAAAAATGTCGATTCAATAGAAATTGAACATTGTGACGGGGGAGCTGCAGTTCTCAGCGGAGATTTTGATTTCAATTAAATAGTGGAGTCAAGCCTTAGAAAGAATAAATATTAGTTTCCTTACTCTTCTCAGAATCTTTTGCGAACGTTTAAGGTTTCATCCAATCGAAAAAAATTAAAAATATTAATATTTAAAAAAATGTTTAGTTCGTTTATATATACGGATAATAAACTTTTGTTAATCATTCAAATGCTCTGTTATTCCTAGTAACACGTAGGTGTGAATACTTCACTTTTGACGATAATTTTCCCGAAAGGAGCTACAAATAAACCGAAGCACGCGTACTAGAGGAACACAAGGTGGCGAGTTACTCTTGAAGGCACGGACTGATGATTACAGTTCAAAAGCATTATCTACCACTAGCTGTAGATGTGAAGTAACAGAGAATTACGAATGCAGAAGAAGCATCTCTATCATCAAATGTTTATTGCAATTTTCTTATTTACTTGACCGAGCTTGTTATCATGTATTAAAGGTTTGTTGGGGATACATGATTGCATCCATCCAGACGTTCAATACTTGACCTTTGGAGGGACATAAGATGATTTATTTTGTATATACATGAAGTTGTATGAACAGGTTTGCTGGATATACAAAAGCATGGTGACTCTGTAGCACGTCATCAAGGTTCCACACGAAAATGGGCGGGAGCGGGTGTAGTCAACACCCACAGAGCCCACAGATTTTTTACAAATTTGTATGCTTGTAAGTGCATGCGTACTCGCCTCGCGAGTCAGAATCAAAACAAAGCAAACTTATTCTAAATTCATTATAATAATTTAATAAATCAAAGTAAATTTAATGATAAAAATAATTATTTAAATGAATAATAATAATAATAATTAATAATTTAAAGTTATTAAAATTAATTATTATCAATAATTCGGTTTAGATAATAAAATTTACATGTAACTTACTGAACAAAGTCCATCGTCGGATGCGCATTCGCAATATGTAACAAGTAAGTGTCTCTGGAAAATAAAATGTTCTATATTTGCAACATCACGTTTCAATAGAATCGAATGGCGCGCAAATTAAAAAATGGGGCTCCGATTTCCATTAGTTAAGAAGTTGGCTCATGAAGAAAGGAATTTCCACTTTCTCATGGCTATAAGTACGTTTTGAAAATCTTAGTACTTCTCGTACTCGCAATCGTTTTCTATGAAAAAGATGTCGACTTATTACCATCGTTTGCATTAAAAAAAGACGAAACTTAGCTTTTGTGGTTGTACGAGTAGCTGTAGGGGCTACAAAGTTTGCATGCCATATATTACGGACAGTTATGGTCTCTTTTTCTCTACGCTTTTGCTTAAAAATCAACTAAGATACAAATCAATTATATATTTATCGGTTTTTATTGTATTACACTCATCACTGAACGAGGGTTCTACAAGAAACCGCTTCCGACATTCGTAAATATTCCTGAGAGGAGATACTATAGTGCGTCTTTTAATAGCTATTGGACTATTTTTCAGGCTGCCAAAGACTGATGTAGAGAATTTAAACTTGGAATCATTGTGCTCAGAGTCGTTTCATGCGAACCGCATTTTATGTTCCGCTTAAAGCCTTTGTCTACAAATTTCTTCACTTACTTCTTTTTAAAACTTTATTTGTTTTGCGACCTTTGTTTTCTAGATTTAAATTGATCAAATTGCGTATATGTTGTTTGCATATAGTCTACGGAAATGCACTAAAGCTTGGAAAAATTATTAAAAATTTTGATAAGAACGAAAAGAATTAGTTTGTGCCTTTAACTTGCTAGTCCCATAATTAATACTCAAGTTTTCCACATTTACTTTGCGAAACACTAGTCTGTACATACATAGATAGTTACAAGTGACCAAATATTATTTTTATCACTTTTTTGAGGTTTTACGCTTATTCATCATAAGGCTAATAAGGCAGAATGTTTACATTTCTCAAATGAAGACATCTCACCCGTCTACAAAAGGGGTAATCCTAAAATGAATACGATAGACACGGCGACCTGGTAGATTAATATTTTCTTCATAATACCGGTGATATGGACAGTAAAACGCGAAAAGCATAG
>NW_023998654.1:0-3924 GCF_014805625.2 Glossina fuscipes
TTCAACATCTGGTAGAGCCGTTGTGTTCTTTAATGAATTATTTGATCCTTATTTAGTTCAATACAATGGTACCCCTAATTGCAATGGTAGATTGCTTGATCCATATCATCCAGCATTGGGTATTTCCTTTCATTACAAGCATGTTAGTTCATTGAACTTCTATAGCGTTCTAAATTCAAGTTTTTCATATAAATTAATGTTTCCATGCTATCACATCTTTCTCATTGCGCTTGATTTCTCAGTGGGAAGTATTGATAGCTTACTGTCGTCCTTCTACAATATATTAAATCAAACTATTTCTGCGTCCGTTCCGATCAAGCAGTCCTGTCCTCGGAGCAAGTGTCCCCCCTGGTTTAATAAAACAATTAAATAATACAAGAATAGGAAAAACAAGCTTTTCAAAAAATTTTCGAAAAGCGTTTCTTCCGTTGACTATTTCGCTTACTCAGTGGCAAGGACTAAATTTAATTCTCTCAACCGCCAATACTATTGCAGATACCTTCAGTTTGTTAAATCCTCCTTGTTTGCTTATCCTAAATACTATTTTATGTTCGTTAATTCCAAAAGAAAAATCTGCACAAATGCCTCGCATGTGTCTTTTTGGCTCCGAGTCCTCGGATGATTTTGAAACCTGAAATCTCTTTGCGGAATACTTCCGGCAGAAGTTTTCAACTGCCAATTTTGATTTATCAGCAAACTATCCATATCCGATTTCTAATTTGATTTCAATTCCTAACTTTGTTATATCTGAAAATGACGTTTTTGAAGAATTGACCTCTCTAAAATATAATTGTTCGCCTGGACCTGATGGAATCCCCTCATGTGCACTTACATCTTGTGCTGGCGAGCTATGTGGTTTCTCTCAAAAATTTTTAACAAGTCCTGGAATTTAGGTGCTTTCCCTTTGTGTTGGAAGACTTCTTTCCTTATTCCTATTCACAAAAGTGGTAGTAAGCAACTTGTAGAGAACTACAGAGGCATTGCCAACTTGAGTGTCTTGCCCAAAGTGTTCGATCGAATTGTGGCTTAGCATATAGCCTTTTCCAAAAAATCGTATATTTCTCTCCAATGTGGGTTTCGAAAGGGAAGATCTACGGTCACCAATCTGTTAGAGCTTACTTCTCACGTTTTCAAGGCTTTTTCTAGTGGCTCTCACACTGATGTCATATACACTAACTTTAGCAAAGCGTTTGTTTTGGTTAACCATAGACTACTTATCTTTAAACTCCAAGCCTCTGGCTTCCGTTTCTTTTTCGTGGAATGGTTAAGCTCTTAGCTGCATGGTAGATCATTCAGGGTTTTGTTTAACCTCATTACCTCGGATGAATTCCCCGTGACTTCTGGCGTACCCCAAGGTAACCACTTAGGACTCATTTTATTTAATTTATACATCAATGATTTGCCCTCCGTGATTAAATTCAGTGAGATCTTAATGTATGCTGATGATGTGAAACCGTTTTCTTCCTTTTCCGTAGAATCGCAATCACATCATCTTCAAAGTGATTTGAATAATTTGGTTGCATGGTATTCTTTGAATTTTCTTAAACTATATCTAAATAAATGTAAGAAGCGTTCTTTTTAAGAAGGAATTCTCTCAGTACTCAATACTTCATTGATTCGCACAGGTTGGAAGACGTCGATTCGTTCATAGATTTAGGCGTTCTATTTGATTATAGTTTACGCTTCAATTTGCATATTGAGCTCCTATTGAGCATAGCTAAGTGCGCGCTTGCTTTTATAAAGAGGTAGTCCAAAGAGCTTGATGATCCTTATATTACGAAAAGGCTTTACATATGTTGGGTGAGACCTATACTTGAGTATGCCTCTGTTGTGTGGTCTCCTTCATATAGATGCTACGTAGATTCAATTGAATCTGTTCAAAAGCAATTCTTGCTGTTTGCCCTTAGGAATTTGGGTTGGGACCCGATTTCCCCTCTTCCACCCTATGAAAATAGGTTGCTTCTGTTATCCTTACCGTCACTGGAGAAACGTAGATTTGTTCTTGGGGTTTCCTTCTTAATCAAATTAATAAATGGTACAATTGACTCGCCCGCATTACTTCGTGAGATAGGCTTTAATGCCCCTAACCGCTTCTCTGGGCACTTTATCTTGATAAAGCTTAGTCAATGCAAATATAAATACGAACTGTTTAACCCGCTCAGAGTTGTTTGCAAGAACCTAAATGACGTCTATCACTTATTCTTATTATCGGACTCTTTAAAGTCCATTAAAGCAACTTTGCTTAATACGCGGGATTTACCAATGTCGTACTTGAACTAACTTTTAACGTTAAAAAGTCATTATGAGTTGAAAATTAATTGTTGTTTACTATTATCGGTTGCCAAACTTATGCATGTTTGCGATGGCTTAGGGGTTCACTTGCAATTTGGTCCTGTACCGGTTGTGGGTGTGGCTCTATGGTAATTGTGTACATACTTTTTTTCTTTTTTTCTCTTTTTTTCCTTCTTATTTGTTTTATTATATTTATACTAAGTTTTAATATTAATTAATTTAAGATTCACTTTAAGAATCAATTGAACTCGACTGGCAACTTGTTTTAGTTGAGTTTCTTGTACAAGTGGAATAAATAATAAAAGGCGTTCTATCCGCCTAGTATCAATGTTAGGGACTGCCTCATGCCGAGCTCAATTGGCACTTTCAAGAGGCAGGTCTACTTGGCGCACTTAAGCCGGGCAGCTTGCAGAATATTCCTAAATAAACAAAATATCAGTACGCCAACGATACAATATTATTACAAATTTCAACATTCTAAGAACTTACTGTATATAACTTTGTAACGGGGGGATTATTTATAGCTGGGGTTTCGATCAGGGCTGTCCAGCGGGCCGTTCCAAAAAATTTGTTCGTTGAATTATTCGTTCGTATTTTGGTGTTAGATCAAATATATATTTATGGAATCCAAGACGCGTACAAGATGGCCTTATTTGCGACGTAACTTCGCGGTGAGAGGAAAATACCAACACATATTGAATGAGCAGCCTTGTTTCCTTTTTATCGGGGAAATATGATCCGCGTGCGACTTCGTTGCGAAAATGAAACTGTTACGTGTATAATCTGTTAATTAATCTTTTTAGTGGTTCAACAGGCAGTCTATCGCGTCCCTAAAGATGTAAGTTTCCTATGGTGTGCTTTCGGGCCGCGATTCTTTAAGATAATGATGCAAGCGCACACTGTTACCTTAAGGACGTCGTTCCGGACGGGCAATACCTAACTTCCAACCACCGGTTTGCTACCACACTAGGGCATCCTTTCACGCCGAGCGTCTGTAAGATAATGATACCGTCGCACACTGTTATCTTAAGAACATCGTTCCGGACGGACAATAGCTAACTCCCAACCACTAGTCAGCTACAAAGCTAGGGCATCCTTTTGAGCCGAGAGTCTATATGGTAATGATGCAGCCCACACTGTTATCTTAAGGACTACTTTCCGGACGGACAATACCTAATCACAACCGCTCAGTAGCGGCATGGCTAAATTATACTTTGGGCCGAAGATCTATAAGATAATGATGCAAACGCGCACTGTTATCTTACGGACCTCGTTTCGAACGGACAGGATGACAACTAGTACCGCTTTGACTTACCTTTTCGTTCAACTGCTGCGAAACAACTAAAATAAAGACTGCTGCTTGCGCGCTGCTTTTATAGCTGTTGCCAGCCGCACCAATGCGTTCATGTTTATAGCTTTCACCACTAGGTATGTTTACTTAGGGGACTAACTTACTGAAAGCTATATTCGTACTTATACGTGAAGCTGTAAAACGAAGTCATACAGCGTTGCATTATAATTTCGCGTGAAAATAATAGGCCTACAGTTTTTAATATAAGATCTTAAAGTTAAGTGAGCTTAACCAGAGTTAGTTAATTTTTATTTACATAATAAATCTTTTACTGCTCGGAG
>NW_023998654.1:3934-5730 GCF_014805625.2 Glossina fuscipes
TTTCATGCGGTAAGGACCGAAAAGATATACGGTAGAATTGTCACATTCGAAGTGAGTCAGTTGACATATTTTGAATGTGATGAATTGACCCATCAACAATACATAATCAACCAACCACCAACCAACATAATTTCAAGTAGAGTCTTCTCCTCTATTGGTCATACTCTTCTTTCTGGTTCTAATCGTCGTCTGGAAAGTTTCCCTCGTTGACCGTCCGAATAGACTAACAACGATAGGCGATAGGGCAAAATACGTAAAGTCTGATCATTTAATCTCCATAAGATTCCTCTGTCTATTTTAAGATATTAGATTGTATGGTTAGTCACAGTTTCGTAAAATTCTAAGTTATTATAAGAAGCACAACCAATAGACTTTGCTGGGATATATATATTGTGACGGGTAGCCAACGGTTTAGGTGAAGCAAATACTATCCGTAAAAGATAAGTCTCTTCTTTAATATTTCCATTATAAACATTCGAAGTTGAGTTATACCGTTTAATCGCGCAGAAGGATTATTTATTCATACGGGAAAATATCAACATCGAAGGTAAAAAGGTGTGCACGGAAGGCGGTCACTGATAATAAAAACAAATTATATTTCGGAGTAGGAAAAATAACAATCTTTTCAAGCTGTCATTAACTCCGTTAGAAAAGTCTGAGAATGTAATTCTATTATACCAATTAACTAAAAGCAATTGTAAAATTATAGTTTTAGAGTTCCGTATACAAACTTCTTAACTAAAATTAAATATATAGCCGCCTTAGTGGCCGAGTAGACAAAGGGTCTCAACTAACAAACACCAAGGGTCCTAGGTTCAAATCCCACCTTGACTACAGTTTTCAATAAAATCGATTGCTTTAGATACTAGTGCTATAAAATTTAGTCTTAGAATTTATTTTTCTTTGGCTTAATTAATAGCAATAATAATAATACGCTTGGATTTATGCATTCCTATTAAAGGATCTTAGACTATCTGATTGGCTGTTTCCGCCAAGTCTAGCGACAGAGTTCTCCATAAAGCCGATTGGATGGTATTGCCAAATAAAATCAACAGGAAGCGTCCATAACAAAATAAATAAGGAACTTGCAATAGCAGTGCTTTATTTGTCACACGGTGCGCAATTTTAGTTTATGGACCGTTTGGTGTATAGGCCTGCGTAGAATGGGCTTTCTTCGCTAAGTTATAGAAAAGCAATCTAAAGCTCGATCGACTAAACGTTAGTTCTCACAGCTTAATTACTGAAAAATGGCCAATACGATGCGAAGCAATCGATTAGTCTCATCTCAAAACATGCAGCACTTACCAATTCGTTTCCGATTTGTATTTTATAAGTGCATGTGTATAAGTACTTGATTGATTTAATTATGCTAATTGACAAAATTCATTTGTTTATTTTTGATCCATTGCATACAAAGCTCTTCTTACGACTACAGATTTTTAAATTTATCAATTCTAAACATTTTTGGAGAGACATTCAGACTTCGAATTTAGTTTGCATATTTTTCTCATTGAGCGGGTGTCCGTAGTACGCGTGTGAATACCGTATTGAACAGAGGGAAAAAATTACTGGAAGACAGATAGGATAAGAACAGAAACAGGAGTTTTGTTATACCCTTTTGGTTCGGAACAAGAGAAACGTATCTACTTGCAATCTGAAACGGGCCCCTATCCCAACTTCAAGATAAGGTCATCTCCTCAGTTCCCCGCTGAACTATTTCGCATACTAATCGCTATGCAAAGCATGCTTAGTTATGTATGCAAAGCAAACCGCCCGAGTAATAAGGTCAGACTAAC
>NW_023998654.1:5740-11877 GCF_014805625.2 Glossina fuscipes
TAACTTGAATAAATTTATGCTAGTTTTGTTAAGGCCGATGGCAGTAATGATGTCGATTTTATTGCGGTCACAATAGGTTTAAGCGATGATAGATTAACAAATCCTGTTGTTGCTGACTAAGCTATGCCAATTGTATGGGGGATTGGCATGACTGGAACACTTATGTATGGCGCCTTTAGATTTCGATGTATTGCGTTGCGATGAAAGTGTCGATAATTGTTGAAGCAATTTTGCATCACTTGTGCTAGTCGGTGCAAGCGAAGTACTAAAGTTACTGTGTGACGTCATCAAAAAACTAATTGCATATATTTTTCCAATAAAAAATATCTTCTTGCTGATAAAACCAATATTATTTGAAATCACCGGATTAAATTCAATCGCTACGCGTATGTAGCAAAAAAATTCTGTATTTTTCAATATTTCATATAATGGCTAGAGTTATTGTCGTCCCTTCGAAACGATAACAGGAAAGCGTTTAAGTTACTTATTGGATTTTTGTAAAACGAATTTAAAACAACTAAGAATGCTATAGTGGGGCCACCCCGGTTATTAGATATCTTATACCACTCCGCGTAGTTAAGAATCCATCAAGAAGTATAGAGAATTAGGCGTTTTTACCTTATAAAGAATCAGCTTCTGAATACTGCAGTAGTTTTTCATATATTAACTTTTTGAAAATGAGTCATGAGGAGTGACCGAAAACATGCTTGGGTTCGCGGCATTTTCAGTCAAAGGATCTCAAAGTACCAAATTATAACAAAATATCTCGAACGTTGTGACCTGCAGCCTTCTACTCTCGTCTTTTTTTACATCTCCATTTATGATTTTCATAAACTAAGAAGCTTGTATTAGTGCAAAATTCATATTGAAGAATTTTATTATCGCCACTTTTGTTTCGGAACACGTTATTTGATACCAACTGACTCAAACCTGGACAAGCAAAACACAAGCACCAATAGAAATGCTACAATAATTAATTAATTGAGTATTAAATAATGTAAATAATACAACTTTGGATATTAGACGTTATAAGTAAGTGCTCCTTCATAATAAATTTCGCTATTAGTTGTTCAATATCTCCTTGTTATACCCTGGAACACATGTGCTACAAGAGTTTTTTAAGTGCGGCGCAGTCGCCAGGTGCAGCGCAGCAGTTTAATGCAGACCAACAGCTGGGTGCAGCGCAGTCGCTAAATGCAACGCAGCAGTTGAATGCAGCGCAGCAGCTGGGGAGTTCGAGCTAAACTTGAGCTTTCTGTCTGTACGGTGTAAAATTTGAGCAATTTCTTCAGAACTTTTCTAGAAATCAAGGTAAAATAGTAAAGTTTTTATTTAGAAAATGCAGTAGCTAAGACTGTGTTAATTCGTCGAGAGTATTTGTATTGTGAAAACGTTTCCGTCCCTTTCGTAACGGCTAGGGCAGCTCAGCGGCCCAGGGTAATGGAAACGCACAAGGAATTTATATTTCTGCAGAGACCTTTATTTTTAGTATATTAATGTCAATATAATTCCGACGGCTGTGACTCGAAAACTAGGACTATCTTAGTCGGCGATTGAATTCCAACTCCTTAACCTATCCGTAACCTACACTAACTTGACCTATTCTATTCTTATCCCATCTTAATTTATTCCTATTCCATCTTAATCCTGGGCAACGGCTTCGGCCGGCGAAGAAGGGTTTAAGGTTTTCGACTACTATAACTCGGCGACGAGTTTTCTGAGAGATGGTGGAGGAATTCGCTGGAAGATGAACTCTTCACTCATGATGCTAATTACTGCCTAGGAAGTTAGTAGGTTATAGTACGTAGAGGTAGTAATTTAGCGAGTGCATGGTAGATCGCCCCTGCCATGTCAGTGCAATGCCCGAGACTTATATATCTCGATGAAGAGAAGTTCTGGTGTTGGCTATCCGGGATGGTGTGGCTAATCCAAAGGCAAGTAGTCTAAGTGTCAGCTGCGCAAAGTACGCCTAAGGCTTTAAAAAATAAACTGGTTGCCACGGGGGTCAGGCGGCTCACTCATTAATGTATGCCTGCGTGTAAATGATGGGATTTGTGTTTAAAAGTCGTAACATAAATTAAAGAATTTTCTTATAATAATAAAAAGGATTTTGGCGGAAGGCTTCCCCTTTGGCCTATTAATTTATTCATTTATTAATAATGATACGAAAAGGTTTTGACGGAAAGTTTCCCCTTTGGCCTATTTAAATCCCTCTCTTGAGAATTTTCTCTATAAATAATATGAAAAAGGGATATGACGGCAGGCTTTTTACCCTTTTTGCTTATCATGCTTTTGAACATATATCCACGGATGCCTAGCGGCAATGGTGGTAATTGATCAACGGCGCTTGTGGAAACCTTATGGTGGAAGCGCATTTTTCTTTCCGGTTTTTGAATTCTTATGAGTTGATCAATTTGTGAGCCCTGACTGCTTGGGTGCGGCGCTTCGGGGAGTACTCGTGGTGGTTGTGCTTGGCAGTTCCAAGCCAAAGTGGAACGATCGAGTGCAGCTAGGCCTCACCACTGACCAGAGTGGGGTTTATTGATCCATACGCAATAAACTGTTCTGGACTCTGGTGCTGCTTAGGCCCCTATTCTGTAGGGATTGTCTAACTCGCCAGGGGGCGTATATTACGCTTAAAGTGGCTTGGGCCACCGTGGGGTTAAGCCATCATGTCAGGAACCCACGTTAAACCCAGGTTACAAATTTCTATCTTAATCTATTCTTATTCTATCTTAATCTATTCTTATCCTATCTTACTCTCTAGCACTCCTCTCTCCGAAGCCAGAGACGGAGAATCCGTGAGGCCAAAACAGTGGCTTCCATTTAATTTATGAGCTATCGGAAGGAAGGAATGAGACACCTTTCGAATCCTTCAGCTTTTTATTTAAAAAAGTTTTCACATAAATAAACATAAACACTTCCTAGGAACAAATTAGATGTATTAGATAAGTTAGAAATGAACAGTTTAAGCTAAACATGGGAAACCGCCGTCCCGTGATGTCGTCAAATACGGCCCACTACGTTAAAATTCAACTTGCTCATACATAGGATATAATAGACATATTAAAATTAGTCCATTGATGAAAAAAGTCCCTGCCTTATATAATGAATGTTTTTACCATATTTTAAAGGATTCAAATCATCCTTTAAGCCAATAAAAAAATGGATTTTTCTTTTTTACTGTGGTTTTTCCTTTAAGTAAGTAAATCCAATTTCTTAAGAAAATGCAAACACACAACATACACAAGTATTCTTGCTACTACCTGGATATGCACCATTATCCATACTAGTCCGCATAAATGCAAACATGGCTACTGTGGGAGGTAGGTACATGACAATGCCCGACTATAATGTTCTTACTTATTTTGTCTTACACCACTTACATATTAAGTTTGTGCAGATTGATATAAGGAGAAGGGCTTAAGATACGCTTGCATATTAATATACCGATCAATTCAGAATCCTTTCCTGGAACCGCTATTGAATAACCTAGTACATAAAAGTTGCGACAACCAAGTCGATGATCGTGGGTTCAAATTTCGTTCTGTTAGACCAAACTTGTTCATGGTGTGCAGTTGGCGAGGGCTTAGTTAGCACTTACACCGATAGAGTAGATCACCAATATGCTGCGGCCATTCCCGTTCTGGCCATTACTATGTGTAGATGTAGGAGCACACCTCCTAACTTGCTTATGCATATTAAAAAAAAAAGCTTGTTTGTCCGTCGGAAGTTTGCCCATGTGTCTTTGATCTCAGCCTTCAGGTCGTAATATTTCAAATATATTGACATCGTTTACTGCACTTTTGCGTTTTGGTCCTTGGAAATTGATTAGATTGAACGACTTTTGCATTATCTTTCCACACGCCTTATATGTAGAAAATAATTGGATTTTCAAAAATTTGCCACAAAAATCTCTGAGTGAGAGTATTCCGCCATTCTATTCGCCGTTAATGTAACGAATTTGAATCGGAGTGAGGTACTTTTTGAACCCCTTTCTTATAAGCTTTCTTACAAAAAGCAAATCTTCGTATAGTAAAAAGATTTTATTTTCAATACCTCATGGTGAAAGTTAGAAATACGCTGCTATAAGCCTTTTTTTATTACGTTATGATGAAAATTGATCCGTAAAAGTAATTTAAAGTAAGCATTAATCTTAGAAAATTTAAATCTAATAGATCCACTCTAGGAGAATCATGTGCAAGGATTCTTATGGAAAGTAAAGCTTTAGAGAAACTGTTTAGAACGGTAATAAGATACCGTAAGAAGTAAAGAACAACGATTTCTTTATAAATAAAATTTTCCCATAAAAGGATATTCGTGAAAATTACGTATTTTCGGTTATGGTTACGAATACGAATAATTGCTTCCACTAGGCGAAGTACCGTAGAATATTGAAAAGCGGGCTTTAGCGAAATCATCAGCATTCAAATAACGTACTTTTTTACGCCCTGACTTGCTTTTTTCGATGGCACGGATGGACTCTGGCGGACTAATTGTTAACCAATTCTTCTTAATGCTAAACATAACGGAAAACTAGCTTTGAGGCATTTATCTAAATGTAGATACAAAAAAGGTCCCCATCACATAAGTTAACACATAAATATTGAATTCTCCAAGTTTACATGTGCGCATAACGTGCTTAGCTGATTGGTTATAAAAAGAAGTTTACGACTTCGGATGCATAATAATAACTAATACCTAATGCGTCTTTAAAAGACTCTTACGAAATTATCATGGAAAAATCAAATATAGATCCAATTCAAAAGCGCTTCTTAATATTTTTACAACATTAAATTAAAAATATTAGTTTGTTTTCACTATTAACTTGAAAGCATGAAAACAGAAAAAGCATTTTATTTTGAATTTTTTTCGCAAACTTAAAGCTTTTTATTTTTCTTTAAGAATAAATAGTTTATTGATCACAATGAGAAGTTAAAAAACGTTCAGAGTCTCTTTTATTAAATACAATGGTTCTCCGAGCGGACAATGTAACTTAATTAATTAATTTAAAATATTGACAATGCTACAGACCGCGAACTCCATTATCGTCATTTCATTTAGCGTTTTTCTAAGCTAACCACCTTTCACTGTTTAACACGAACAGTCTAAATTACATTCTTAGCTATTTTATGGATCAACTTGCACGTGAAACTAAAAATGTGTTTTCTTAATTGGCTTCCAAATGAGTCAACGATAGAGGTTTAGTCTATTGGCGAAGCTTACACAGCAGATGAGCTGCGTGTTTACGTAAATGGACATAAAAACTTTGCAATCTTCTCTCATAAATTCTGAAAAAACAATAGAGCGAGCGTGAATCAGTTCAACTTGTTTCTTTTGCTAACTTTGCTTAATACTTCAATTGCATTTCTACAATCAATGAGTTAACTACAAAATATAATTCCCAAGATTTTACCTTACACAGCCATGAGTTGGGATTTTTGCATACACAAGAATTTGCTTTAATTTTATTTAAACTAAAAGCAATTGAACTTAAATGACTTCGCTGGTGAGTTTAAAACCATTGCTTTAATTAATTATAATTACCTCCGCTCCACCATCAGAAATTTTGATAACCGTTAGATCCACCCCTAAACCCTGCACTTTCGCGCCTTTTACTGCTGTACTTCTGAGAGAAGTATCCTCTCATCACAATTTTCAGAAAAAAGTCTCCGATAGCAATATGTCTTTCCCATCAAAAATTAAAACACGTAAATTTTGGTTTAGCTTCCACTATTTATCAAATGGTAATGAAATGTTAAATAATAAAATATTACAGTTACTTCTGTAGTGCTTATGGGCAACTTTCTTAAAATATTCACATATGTGCAAGAGGGAACACAATAGCGAACGAAAAGCCGTGAAACTTGGGAAAAAAATTATTTTGGTTATAGTATATACCCTATATGTAAGTACTGAAATGAAATTACATTACGCTCATATAGCCTAGATTCACAAATATTCTTTCGAGTATCATCGCAGAGCTCGCTACGTAATTGCCACTATGTTTTGATATCAACTTTATGTTTCGAATGTGAATGAGAAAACCTAAACCGCATCGTTTCTGAGAAGCAAGGCATCACAATGACGTTGTGCTTCGATAAAAACCTTTAGGCACAACTTTTACTATTAATATT
>NW_023998654.1:11887-12065 GCF_014805625.2 Glossina fuscipes
TATGTAAGAAAAAGATACCAATGTAGTCGAATGGAAAATAATGCTTTCCATAAAAAATAATAGCTCCGTAGAATGATAGAGGGCAGAAAGAGATTAAAACAATGAATTTAAATAAAGCAAAAGAGAAAAGTGGGAAAATTGCATTTGACTATGTTTTATTATTATTGTTATTATTATT
>NW_023998654.1:12075-13074 GCF_014805625.2 Glossina fuscipes
TGTAGTATTTGTCTCTTTCCGTAAACAAATTGATAATTATGATTTCTTATCGTTTATCGTATTATAAATATTTCGCGTTCGCTTGAAAGCAAATGAAGCAGCAATTTCGCGTAGTCGCAAATGCATTGATAAAAATAAAATGCTCTGAATCTCCCAGAGACCACAGCATGCCAGAGAGACTAGTACAAAAACTGAAATTAATATTTAAGTCGTTTTAGAAAAAAAAAAAAATTGTGCTTTATTTCCTAGTGGTACCCCTTTTTTGTCTTTATGGAATGAGGATAGCAGACATTGAGCAATTATAAACAGATGAAAAAATCCTGGCAAAAAATTGTTGATTGCGACACTTAATGGAAGGAAATTAAAGTGCGTGCGTTCAAGAACGTTTCCGCAAAACGAAAGAAGAAAATTAAACAAAATTTACAAAATTTGACTCTTCAAATTTATGCACTACTTGGCACTTCTTTTAATCCGTTTACTATTTTTTCTGTCTGCTACCTTAAGCTATGTATGGAACTATGTAAACGAAAGCAATTGAGCTCTTCACACCATTTGTGCGAATACAACCGAATTTTTATTACTTTTGTCTTTCCGTATTTGCGTTTATCTTTCCATGACGACAACGCAGTGTCAGTGTCATTTAGTGTCAGTAACACTAAAATGCGATAATGTAGATATTTAACCTGGAATGTACGAAACAACCTGAAAACATATGCAGACAGGTGATGCTTAATAATGATGAAAGCAATTCGTTTTATTACTTTCGTAGCGTTTGGTGCGAGCAAATTTTTTTCTTGACATACTTTTATGTTAAAAAAAAGTTTGCTTCTGTATTCAAAATTATGCTACGCCTCGCTTGCTAACAACATAACACACGTAAAGCAGGGTGCACTTCTATGCTGATGATGTCCATTTATATCCAAGCGGTAGTCGTAACAAACTAACGTGTGTGTGGACAGAATAAACGAAGACTTGGCTGCCATCCAACTCTAAGCAACA
>NW_023998654.1:13084-14048 GCF_014805625.2 Glossina fuscipes
TTTTCGTCATAATATTTGCAACATCCAAAAGAAACCTTCAAAAACCTTATCAAGTATATATATTCTTGAGCAGCATGACATTCTGACACAATCTAGGCATGTCTGCCCGTCTAGGTATATGCTTAGGGGGTGTTGTTGAGACTCTCATGATCGCAAAAATAAATTAAGTTATCAAATTTTGGGGAAACGTTTGAAGCGAATGGGATAAATTGATCAGCAAAGCGTAAACTGAAAGCACCTGTGAAGCAAAAGTTTGTGGGCTTTTGCTAATTTCTTATAAGCTTTGAAAGGCTTAAGTCTGAAATTTTCTAATTTTACTTCATAGAGGCCACTATCGTTTGGAAATGAGGAATTGTGTGTGTGTGTGTATGTGTGTGTGTGTGAAATACAAATTATTATATCAGCTTTCATTAAATTTTTAAATTTTGTAAAATTTTTTTCACTAATATAAAGAATAGCATCAAATGCGAGCAATGAAAAGTATAATCTATATTTTATAAGAGGTTATGAGATATTTAAAATGAATTGGATTAAGAAAATAACCGTAGAAGATATATAATAAAAAAGGCTATGCTTTATCAGAAATCTAATTTGATAATGGATTACAACTACTTCTAAATGTCTTTTATTTATGCATGGCTGGCACGTTTCATCTGTGTTTCGTATGCTAAACGATGATGATAGATAGTTTCACCAATTTTGTTGCAACAAAGTTTAATCGTATTAAATTTACTTTTAGTTTAACAAAGTTTTCCTTTCACCTTCTTTTTTATGTGCTGCGTACTTTTCATCTAAATCTCCTTTTTTACACCCCGCTTGAAAAGACATCATTAGCTATAAAAGAGTGACAGCGTAAAGAAGATAAAAACATTCAGCGAAAAATTGAAAGGCATGCCGAAAGGCGTTTCATTTAAAATTTGGATAACGTAATAAATTATATAAAACCGTAAATGGAGGTTTAAAT
>NW_023998655.1:0-6271 GCF_014805625.2 Glossina fuscipes
TGTTCAGTCTTCAAGAAGTAAAGGTCAACGAATTGAACAGAAGCGCTTGAGATGGTTGTACTACTAAGATCGTATCTTAGCTCGGTTATGCGAAGGCCTCCATATAACTTAGTCGCTTATTAACTAAGGCCCAAAAAATCAAGGATGGGATATGTGCCGTGAACCAAGAATTAACTTATAAACAAAAGGTAGTTTACAAGCCTTTAGGACTAAAGAATCCATAGAGTTGTGAATTTATTGCAATTCAACCCTCCCGACTAACTCCCGATTTACTTTTGTACTGACTTTGCCTTCCGGAAATATTCTGCTTATACATACTTTTACAAGCAAGTTTCCGTCACCTAAATACATCACGAAATTTGTAGTCCGTTATTTCGTTTTTCCGCTAAATTTCTGCGAATTGTGGTTATTCCTTCGCCAGTCGGCAGCTGGGTGACACATGCGAGTAATTTTTATGAAAACTCATGAAATATGGCATTTTCGAAACAATATATTAATAATGCAATTTGTTATCACTTATTTTTGTTATTTAATATTACTATATTTTATATATAAACTTAGAAATAAAATATTAAAATTTAAATAAAGTCCAATACAAAGTAGCGACTACTTCTACCGAAAACCAATCTTCCCTTGGATCAATGTAAACATTGTAATCAAATTTGTAATAAAACGTGGTATAAATATATTGCATTTTTTCGCTAACTTTCTGCTTCAAATTCAAGACGGAAACAAAGACGATAGGTTCTATAGATCCTTATAGAAAAAAGCAATGGTTAGAAAGGCTCAAGATAGGCTAAGAATAGTAAATGGCCGCTGAGACTAGCCTTGCTACAAAAAAAGTAAAATAAATAAGAGTAGCACAAAAGTAAGAAGTTGATTAAAATAGGGCTATGCGTGGGATAATGAAAGCCGCTAGACTCGGTAAGAAAAGAGTAAGCTGACAAGCGAGAAAGAAGCGGCCAGATAGACTAAAATGTTGCTAGTATTAATGAGATAAGATTGGGCTTGCAAAGAAAAGGCAAAGCTAGGTCGAAAATTTCAAAGTTTTAAAAGAAAAAATTAGAAGAATCTGCTTAGAAGCCTGCTGCTCCAAAATATTGTCAGCTCGTAAAGAAGTTTTAAAAAAGTTTTAGAAATTGTAGGCGGTTTACTAACAGGTTCTATTTGAAATGATCAACATCAATAATATCCTATTTGTTACTTACATATACACATATTTTTTATGAAAACAATTAACTGCTTAATACAAATAGAATCGAACGAAAAGAAAATACTCAACGTCAAAGCTTGCTAAGTGGAATCCAAAATACCAAAAAGACCAATGTGTATTCACCTCTCATGTAATCATTTTTTTTTCCTTCTTCTACAAAGTTCAATTATTTGTTATATCTTCTTGTTAATAGGGTTTACAAGAAATAGTAAAATCTTCTATCTAATTTAAGCCTGACTAATGACTGCCAATGCACACACACCATGTTACTTGAGTTCACCATTCAATTGCACCTAGAGTGAATATAAGTTTTAAAAGAACAACTTTCTCTGTTAAGCGAAAAGAACAAGCAAATGGATTCGGAAGGGTTAGGACTGTAGTAGCATGCATGATGGCAATTTCTTTCATTATGTCTATTGCGAACGGAACATTTAAGTCACTGCGAGTGTTCAGGTTGCTTATATATCACGAAGCAGCTGTTGTCATACGCAAGATCTTTGATTGCCTTCTTTGAAACTTGGCTAGGTTTGAGGAACAGTTGCATTCCGTAGGATAATATTGGTTAATAATAGCACTATATAGATATACTTAATTATACTAAGTTTAACAGCCACAATAATTCGTCCATTTTCAATTTTACTTATGTTGTCCTTGCACTTATATGGTGAGGCTATATGGTGCGGCGGGAACTCGAGCTTGTGCGTAAGATAGTCAACAGATAGAAAGTTGTTTCTAAAATCTTGCCTTGTGGGGCTGAAAAGTTTCTAGCTATAGATACACAGTTATTAATTTGAACAGGAAAGAAGCGAATATATATTAGTAAAGCGTATGGTGCTGGTAAATTTTACATAAGGATCTTTCGTGCCATACTTTATCAAATACTTGAGATATTACAATAAAAAGTTCCGAACTATTTTTTGTTCAAATCCTTTCCGCATGAGAGCTACGATGCGATAAACTTGTTCAATGGTGCCACGGAAGATTGACGTCGTCGAATTATATTGTGTTGTGTGTATCATCACAGGTTGTGTTTGAAGAGTGTTTAGCCATGCTATTGAAAGTATTGTTTAGGCAACGGCAAATTATTCGCCTTTGTAATATTTTGGGCTGGAGTGTCGGAAATTAGCGAGTTGGCTGCAAATACAATTGTGATATGGTTTGCGAATAGTTCACATTTTTCGAGGCGTCTTCAAGCCCATTGTCCATTGGGATCTTAGCGCGGACACCTCATAGTTTTGTTTCCTTCTACGAATTGTATGAACCTAGAGCTGGAGCATTCATTTTTTCATGGTATGACTGTGGCTTCTGTTTTCTCTTGCTCTGCTAAGCTCAACTTCCTAGTGTGCTGCGCCAAGCGTTGCTTCAACAGTGCTGATCTACATATTGTCCTCTAAGGATGCGTTTTTCTTCAGTTACTAATAAATAGGTTATCTTCGAATTACAGTGTTGCCAATTCAATTGCTTGTCGCAACGTGCGATAAAAATTTTCCTCTGCAGCGTCATTGTGCTGCGCATTTTTTAAAGGAATACCAGTTCGAACATGCGAACTTATGTATTTTCTGTATTTACTCTAGTTTGTGTCTTATTTGGGAATTTATCTGATTTTCTTTGCAGGGTTTGGAGCGCAGAATTTATTTATGGATTGGAAAATAGTAAGAAGAAAGATCAAACAATGAACCAGAGAAGGCTTGTCCTTTTGTAATTTTTTCTGCTTACAGCAAAAGCAATCAAGTGTATTATGGGTTTATTTAAAACGCTAGCTCGAAATGTTGGTCGACCGAGCTTGTTCTTCGTTATTTTTGTGCATAGTTGCTTTATTCCGGGGGAGGAAAGTGTCGAACACCAATATGTCTGCTTGGCGTTACAATCACCTGCAAATATAAAGTTCGCACCCAAAATTGAAAAGTATTCGTGAGATGGCTCCTTGTGATGATATGAAAAAATTGGACGGTAGTACAATGAAAAAATTGTTATTTTTGCATTAACCTTTGTAAGGCAAATAGTTGTCACATGAATAAATTGTTTTGAGCAGCATTGCACGAACTAGCACCAAAATATTTGTGTTTTTAATAAAGTTCGTCATTTCTAGTTTTTGTTGACCATTTTTAACGACTCCACTTTTTACTCGTGAACGTTTGGCTGAGTTGCTTTCGATTTTAAAACATCAACTAGCATCGTGCTTTGTATGCTTACTATCAAACCTTGCATTTCAGCCATTAATGAGTGCATATTTTGCGATGCTATTAAGCGATGCTACTGAGCTTTTTTGATTGTGGCGAAAGGTTGGCCTTCACAGCTTGGACATATGCAATTGGTTGAGAAGTAATTATAACATACTGTACTAATTCATTTGGTTTAGATACCCTTTGCTTGGTTGAAGGTCTCTTATGCACTTCACGAGCTGCTAGAGAGTGTGGAGATCACCGAATATAATACCCATGGTGCTCAATTTACAATAATTTCCTTGTGGCCAAATTTTTGACAGCTTGTACACTGTGGAAGACTTCTACGCCTATAAGGTCGCAACTTGATGCTGTAAATACGGTAGATTTTATTTTGAATGAATTTTTGCTTTTTTAACGAAATTTATTCTGAAGCGAGATATAGGGTCCGGATTTTATGTTTGCTTTATTTCCTCTGTAGGAACGTTACTCTCTATTCCTTCGGTTTGATATTTGCTTTCTTACAACAGTTAGTTCTGGTTTACGTTCCTTTATCGGGTGTATTGTACCGCTCTCAAAGACATCATCATCTTCCTCCAATAAGGAAAATTTATTACCTCTTGTGAGTGTTTGAATGTTTGGTTTAGATTTAGTTATTTTAGCAGCATATTTTCAGCGTTTGTTTATGGGCTTAACTTTCTTTTGGTGAAAAGTTGGCACAGGGAATAATAGTATGCGAATTGCTTTGCTTTTCATAAGAATTAGTAGGAATTCGTGCATCACAAACTGATCAAACGGAATGGCGTTGGACTTTGCATCATCGAAGTAGAATCATTAATGATTTGATAGAAATTGACGAAATTTGAATAGGAAGTTTCAATGCATCTACAGTACAGTCCAACTTATGCCACGCCCGACGCGCCTTTGAGATAAAACGTCCGAAATTAGTCAATCGGAAAAGCTTCGCTGTTCGATATCAGTGCAGAAATCAGAGCAGAATTTTCTTAATGGTGTAGCGTTGACTTAAAAACAGGAGTGCGGAAATTATTCAAATCATCAAATCATCATCAAATTTTTCCGGCTTATTTCCAAAGAGTTCTACTCTGAGAGTGTAAGTTTTATCGATGAAATTTGGCCATATTTGGTTTAATAAAATATATTTAAAATGTAAAAAAAGCCTCGGAGGTTTTATATATACTCACGTTTGTGTGTATGTATAAAATATATATTTTATATATACATTAATTTTTTCCACCACACAAGAGGGCTCATATTATACTGTAAACAGAAACGTTTAATATCAGCTCGAATGGCCAAATTGGTACATCACTTTCTTACGTTATTGTTGTAGCCAACAGTTCACATAATAACATATGATAAACGTAATAAATTGGACCTCATAAAATAAATACTTTACAGAAGCTGTGTGCAATTACATCTCATGTGTAGCATAAATATAGCGAATGAATAAATTATGACGCAAGTTAAGATAAATTGCCAGCAATAAAAATCATTTACTTTAAATTCACACTTACAAATGTATGTTGTATACATACGAAGATATAGTCAATACTATGAGCGTTTTTCCCTTTTATTTAACACACTTATTAAAATTATCACAATGCAGGAGTAGGGAATTAAAAATAAATCTACAGCAATGTCTTATGTACGTTTATAAAAATATATCTGTGCAATCTTTCATCTTGTTGTAGTATTCGGTTATTAAAAAACTCAGCGTATAGAGCTTTCACTCGAAACGTGTCTCAATCCATCTGTTCCTCCATCTGTTCTCCCCGTCATTTGGCCTGTACGGAACCTGTCTATTCTTTTGTCTAGATCGACCTGTTCAGCTCGCAACATCTGATCATCCCAACGTAAAAGAAACTTGGAATATATGAATCAAGTGCTCAAAATTGACCAACAAGTTGACAGATACGTCAGTACAACTTGTAGCTAGTCTGTTCTTAAGCGGGAATTCCTGACCGAAATAAAATTAAAGGGAACGATCAAACTTCCTTCCATCGAGACTCACAAGACAAACAGTTCGTGGAAGACACTAAATACGTTGATAGAGGAAAATTCAAAGAAAAAATGTGGTAAAAGCTAAAGAGGATCTCTGAAAAAAGTTTTAAAAACAAGATTATCTAACGGCGTAGGTATGTTCTTAATGGTGATTATTAAGAAAAATCGTTATTTACACATCCGATACATTTTTAATATGAAGATTCGTTATAATTTTACGCAAAAATGAAAATTTAACGCAAATATTTACCAGAAATAATTTATAATTGAGACAAGACTAACCGAACTTATTGATATGCGGCGTGATATTAATCCCTTGTACAGTCGAGTGCATGCGGAAAGAAAAGGTTGTACGAAAGTATTCATTATCAACTAAAAGCAATAAGCAATTCATACATACGAGCTCTTACTTGTTGATTTTACATAATTTTTTTCAGAGGTCCTTTAGTTACGTTTTTAGTACGTATGTGGATTTCCTTCTTTATAAACTTTCCATATCTGCTTTACGGTTATAATTTTATGAATTTTTATTGTCCATAAACTTTCCATACAATCTCTTCTCCCAATAAAGGAAAACATTGGCAACGCAACGACAACTCGTATGTAAATTTACATAACCAATCGCAGGTGACTGCAATGATGTTCGTGCATATTCATGAATGCTTAAGAGTGTTATTGGTTCTTATACTTTAAAGTATTACGATTTCAGATGTATACTTACATATATATGTATATGTATATGTTACGATATACGTTACGAGGATTATTTGTTACACATTTGGTTAAACGAAATGGTTTACCTTAGCTTTGACTGCTCTATTAGCGAACTTTTTGTTTACCTCAGCAATTTTAAACTTAATGAAATTTAGTAAAT
>NW_023998655.1:6281-6458 GCF_014805625.2 Glossina fuscipes
ACTTTATTCATAATCTCAAAGGATTGGCTGGATGTAGAAAATTTGTGAGAAACGTTGGTTAAATACTTATTTCAAAGCCCAACATTTTAATTAAATCAGAATGAATTATCAAACAAATGTCTAGTTGACATTTATAGTTTAAACTTCATCAGGACAACGCAGCCGGGTTTGGTACAT
>NW_023998655.1:6468-10821 GCF_014805625.2 Glossina fuscipes
TTTTTTGAATGTACTAAGAGGCTGTTTTTTATTAGGTAAATAATTAAATAAGCTAGCGTTGAGTAATTAGCCTTAGATGTCTATCATGCAGTATCCATCTAATCCCTGCATTTATGAATGGATAAATACATGGATCGGAGCATAACAAAGGGATACTTATGAAAAGCTATGACCGGATGAATTCTCCACGGACCCTATTCCATACACATTTTTTATTTCAAAATGTAAGGATAAAATGATCTTCTATACGATTTAAGAAATTCCCATTATGATATATTAATATCGTTGTTACGTTACTGTCTTAACCTTTTGCTCAAAATTCACCTTAAAGTTAGGTTATTTTTGCCCCTAATTTTCAACCCTGAATGGCGTGACTATCTGTTATCCAAGAATGTGTATACACTTTGAATCAGGCATGCCGATAACCGAATCCATTTAAATCAACTTGCTCAAGGTCAGCTTGTCAAGGAAAAAAAACCACCAAAGCGTTGTTATGTATATATATATATAATAAATTCACTAAGGCTAAGAACATTTCTGTAATAAGAAACTGTCTTTTTAGCTGCACTCTCTTATACAAAGCTTTATTCATATTATTTTTCTTTTAATATTAAAAGAACTAAAAATCCAAAAAGAAAATACGAAATAAGAAGCACAAAAATTTCTTTAAAAATATGTGTAAGAATTGTACACCTCCCGCATAAGATTTACTGTATAAGAGCTAAGGTCTATGCTACAAACTTCCCTTGTTGTTTTATTTGCTTACAAAACATGTTCAGTTAAAAAATAATATGATGTTTATCTTCTTTGTTTCGCATATTTGTATATAGTAAGTTTTACTCACATTTTTGTTTATGTCTACTTAGTGGCCTAGTTTTATAAACATGACTGGATATTACCTTTCAATACTGAATCGATTTGCTAAACTTTCTTGTGTCAATATTTACAATTCGAAAGCGTAAAGACACGTAGTAAGGATAACACATACGTTTAAGAGCAAACATTTTTTTTTTTTTTTATTTCCTTTTATTTTATCCACTGTTCTTCACTCTTCTCATTCAAATCTTGCTATTTATGGAAGGTAAATAACATTACATTTTGATTTATGCAAATATGAGCCTTTCAGGTTTTTCCCAGAAAACCATATCAGCGATAAGTACATCAGCATTTATAGGGATTACTCCGTTAGCATGATTTCCCATATAAGTGTAGAAGAAAAGAAAAACTGCATTCTTGCAACCTAACAAGAAGAGGCACAACGTAGATGCATATCTTGAGAAGTAAGCAGAACATAAAGTAGAAGAGTCTTTTATATGTATCATGAAAGACTATTGTTTATACACGTTAACTCTGTATTACTTTTTCCTTGACTTTAACTCTGTATTCCTTTTTGTATACCACTTATGTATAGTATCACATCGCTTTCCCTTAAGGCTAAATAGTTATTGGAAGGAATATAAAGACAATAGAAAAAGTCTTTATTGCGTTTTGGTTGTCATTGTCTTATTGCTTTTAGCTTTTACACGTGCGTTCAGTTATTAGCGTACCCTGCGCACAAAGCGTTCTTTAATACAGCGTTATCTTTGATCATGTGTCAGTGAAGACCTAAAAGCAAATCAACTCTGTATATAGTTATCTGTGACGACAATAGCACGCAAATATGTAAGAAAACTTTTGACACTGGAAACAGTCAATCACAGTCTTTGAGAAGCATTCTATTCAATCTGCCAGAAATTTGGTACCGTACTTTGTCCGAGATCCAAAACATCTTACTGTTTGCTCTGAATAAAAAAAGTTATTGGAGTGTGGTAGTAAACGACACTTTCGGTCTAACTCCCTAACAATCAAGTTATTTTTGCTTTTGGAAGAGTCCTGCACAGCAAATTCATTAATAATAGCGAAAAAATTTTTTTAAGCACTCTGCAAGTAAAAAATAAAAAACTGGTAACTTACAGTAGAGCAGATGCTTACTTGCCCTTTTTAAAACTTCAGTGCTAGGATGATTATTACCTTCCTATCAACACGCACACAGTGAAAAAAGCTGCAACATGTTATAATGCCTACAAATGATGCTAAATTAAAAAGATTTCAATTTGTGCTACTGACGTCGTTAGCCATCTGCAGTAAGGGTTTAATTCGGTTTTAGCTGCTCGTAATACACTACACTTTGCTGATTCCACCTTACGCACAGCAAAAGTTTATGGTCGTGAATATTTCGCCTCGTTGTCGATGTGGTTAGCCTAGTAGAATAACCAACTTTTGGCCTTTGGGATTGTCGCAATAGATCCATTTTTCATCGCAAGTAATGCGTCACAGAAAACTCTTTTCTATTGCCTGGAAAAACGCGAAAGCAAATGAAAATCGAAAATGCAATTTTGGGCGTGCCATGAATGCAAAACTGTTATTTTTGGTAGAAAAAGTTAAAAACCACCAAATTTAACTGTTGTGTACAATGATACTTCGCATTATCAATTCCTGCCGATGATCAAAGCAAACGCATGCGTCTGTTATATTAAGTTTGTGCCGAGGGTTGTAACATACCCACAAGGATTTGAGATAGACCCACCTTTTATTATATCGAGCTAAGCCTACAGGTCGAAATTTTCGAGATAATTTGTTCCCACTTTGTACCCTGATGTGTTTTGGCCCAACGACACACACTATTGAAAATTGTCCGGAGCAAACCTCATTTTCAACCTCTCCCCATATCGCTCGTTGTGTTGATAAGACCTTATACGGCAATGTAGTGTAATTTCTAAAATTTCGTCATAAAGATCATTTAATAATAGTATTCCAGCATTCTAATTTTTTTTTCTTTGTTAATTGCGCCCAAACGAATGTCCTACATAATCTGCAACATGTTATGCGTAAGAAAGTTTAAAATTCCATTCAGTTAGTTCCTTGTTATTTGCTTCGATCTGTGGTATTGACCCCAATGCTCAATGGACTAGCACTAGATCAGTTGAAGCAAGTTTTTCGTGATTATTATGATTTCCAGGATACGAATGTGAATTTTATTACTTTAAAACACCTTACACTGATTTATAAACGTCATTGTATACTTATATGTGTATACAATTCGAATATTGTTGGTTTCACTAAACCAAAAGGAATAGTGCAAAGGAGAAGAGTGCAGCAAATTATCTGGTGCTTATCGTTTGCATAAAAGTCCAACAATGCAATATGTTCATAATAATCAGGTTTTTTTGTTTTATCTTGACATTAAAAATCAATTCGTGAATTAATGAAACATCGATAAATTCCTACAGTGATCTGCATTAAATCAAGTGCTATTCAATCAACAGCGTATGCTAATGAACACAATTGACTCCATAGTACCACAAGGGAGGCAAGAACGGCTAAAGCCTTCGACATTAAATCATGCAAGTCATAATTATAGCATACACTATGCCTGCAACATTAGTGAAAGAAGAAAAATCAATTAAACCATAGGCGTGGTGGTAAACACGTATATGGCGTGCAGCCAGATAAATTTGCGTATAATCTTTTCGTTGCTGTAGAACAAGAATCATAATTTACATATAAAATGGAAAGTAAAAGCAAAATATTTATTTAATATTATAGCTAAGCGATAAATTCATTGGATTCGTCATATAATTCGAAGTTGCTATTTGTCTTTATGTTCATTTTACTGAAGTGTTGGTAGAATAGCATAGACATTTTACATAAACCGAAAAGATTCGTTATTTTGTTAAAGAATTTCATTATGAGGCATAGCTTAAAGAGGCCAAGATATATAAGGAGAAAAGCAAAAAATTACGTCTATCCGCTTTGACAATCATTTCCCCTAAAAACGAATCAACTAAAATCATCTCGCAACTTGTAGTACTTGCGAAAATCTAAGTTAAATAAGTTTGTCCAATAAGCGTCACTAATTCTGTATTCGTTGCAAACTTAATTAACTTACAACTTGATATTACATTAAAGCGCTCTGCTTATCAAATTTTATTAATATGAGTATGAGTGAAGGTTTATCAAAGTGGATAAATGTATTTCTAAATAATTGTGTAGAAAGCAATTCGTTGCTAAGTATTATTCCCGCTAATTTAGCAGTGAATGAACGAACACTTATTACTATCATATTGAACAACATATCCATGTGAAAGTAAAGGAGGTTTGAAACTTGTTATTATTTCTTCTATGAAGTTGTGAAATGAAATTAGGAAATCTTTGAAAAATTTTCCCAACTTTTTCTTTAAAGTGTAAACAGCTAAAGGCTTCCGTTAAACTTATTAATCCTTATTTTATTTCATTTTATTTATATACACACTAGTTAACACTAGTTAACTTTCATTAGATTAAATAAAATTCGGAGACCAAAGTAAAGTTGCA
>NW_023998697.1:0-1019 GCF_014805625.2 Glossina fuscipes
GCGGAACAATTCAGAAAACATATGTGTGATTGAAAAAGTCGTAAAGCTTAAATAATAATAAAAATAATGCCTAAATTTTCAAGTTTTTATGGCGGGAAGTGTTAGAATCTTAAGGCGGCTACGAATGAGGAAGAAATCTTTGTTGTCAAAAACACGGAACAATTCAGAAAACATATGTGCCATTGAAATTAGACATAATCCATAAATAATAATAAAAATAATGCATAAGTTTTCAGGTTTTTATGGCGAGAAGTGTCAGAACCTTAAGGCGGCTACGGATGAGGAAGAAATTTTTGTTGTCAAAAAATCGGTAGAATTCAGAAAACATATGTGTCATTGAAAAAGTCGTAAACCATAATTAATAATAAAAATAATGCCTAAGTTTTCAAATTTTTAGTGTGGGAAGTTTCAGACCCTTAAGGCGGCTACAAATGGGGAAACAATCTTTGTTGTGAAAAAATCGGTAGAATTCAGAAAACATGTGTTAATGAAATAAGACATAACGCATATATAATGCTAAAAATAATGCATAAGTTTTCACGATTTTATTACGAGAAATATCAGACCCTTAAAGCGGCTACAAATACAAAAGAAAACTTTTTGTCAAAAACGCGGAACAATTCAGAAAACATATGTGTGATTGAAAAAGTCGTAAAGCTTAAATAATAATAAAAATAATGCCTAAATTTTCAAGTTTTTATGGCGGGAAGTGTTAGAATCTTAAGGCGGCTACGAATGTGGAAGAAAACTTTGCTGTCAAAAACGCGGAACAATTCAGAAAACATATGTGCCATTAAAATTAGACATAATGCATAAATAATAATAAAAATAATTCATCAGTTTTGAAGTTTTTAGTGTGGGAAGTTTCAGACCCTTAAGGCGACTACAAATGAGGAAGAAATCTTTGTTGCCAAAAAATCGGTAGAATTCAGGAAACATGTTTCAGTGAATTAAGAGATAACGCAAATATAGTAATAAAAATAATGCATAAGTTTTCAAGTTTTTATGGCGGGAAGTGT
>NW_023998698.1:0-2950 GCF_014805625.2 Glossina fuscipes
AAGCCTTCCTCCCCAATCTGCAGTTGTGGACAAACTCTAACTATAAAACACATTCTCTGCGACTGCCTTAAGTTTTCCTTGGCTAGAAGTATTGCATTTGGAGCGACTAACCCTTTGGACATTCTAAAATCAGCTTCAGAACAGAATAACAATTCAATATATTACTTTATTAATACTACTAAGCTCAATATCTAATGTACATTTATTTAAATTAGACCCGCGTTGCTAATTGTCAATGTATCTTTTTTTAGTCGAAGAATTTATTTCGTTAGTCTAAAATTATAATAATAATAATACATACAAAGCAACAACCACGACAGGCATTTGCTATCACACAAGAGCCTGTGCTTAAGCAAATACCGCAAAGCGGTTACTTAAGGCGAATTGACAAAAAAAAAACCTTGAAGCCCTGGTTACACATAATAAGGCAAAACGGCATTTGCATTTCGCTCGCCAACCAACATCAATGCTGTTAAACGTGAAAAAAAAATTATTTGTGGAGAGAGAAATAAAGAACAAAAAAAAAACAAACAAAAGATGGGCAAAAGCAAAAGGTCATAAAGGATTAACAAAATATAAAAGAACAGTCGCGATCACTATTGAAAAAAAATAAAGACTTTCATGCAAAATAAGCAAAACAGCATAGGACAAACAAAATAAAAGTGAAAAAAGGAAGAACAGCTAATGAAATGAAAGTGGAAGTTTTCTCAGAAAACCGACGGTTCTATATTTCGAGCAATCAAGAAAAAGCCAGAAAACTTATACATAGGCTGTAAAAAAAAAACGAAAAAGAAAAGAGGAAAGTTATTTATGAAAAGCTATATGGTCAAATAAAAAAATAGAACCAAAGAAAAAAAAAACAAAACAACAAACTATTCAACTAAATTAGGGATGAAGTGCACTTTGCATATATCGCAAGGGCATTACCTCTGAACACATGAGTGAGTACACCGGAGCACACCGAGATTTTCCGACAGAGGTTGACACGAGACCGGTCATCGAAGCAGTCAGCAGATGGGGGCTCAACTTTGCCGGCCATAGTGAGCCGCTTGCCTTCACCGAGCGGATCGAAAGGCTAGCAGAGGCATACAGCGTCGACAAAGACCGTTTGCCAGCCACCAACTGTCAACGACCTGGGAGAGGTTCAAGGCAGACTTTCTAAAGTTCTTATTGCCACTGCTATACTTCACCAGGCTCAAAGGTGACATTTTCCGGCGCACCCAGCGATCGAAGAAGAAATTTCAGGACTATATGCTGGCCTTGCAGGACCAGGCACCATAATGAGAGAAGAGCAGAAGTTAGAACGCATCTACACGAATGCGCAACCTGATTACACGTTGTATATACGGCGCCGAGATTTCATCAATGTAGACGAACCCATGGAACTCGCCAGCGATTTTGAGGCGATTCCAAAGGACAACATGCAGCGTGAAGCCCCCCGTGAAACACGCCGACGGCGCGATCTGCGGAACAAAGGGAAGTGTGCGCCGGACCCAATGCCGCAAAAGAAGCGAATAAATGCGACCGCAGTATGCCAACGATGTGCCGCAGAGCGGATACCACCAGCTTATTTGTCCGAACCCACAGGTCTCGCACTACTAGATCTGCGGCCGACAAGGCGTACGAACCATCCACTGCTGCCAACAGTGAGGCGTACCTGCCTCCCTGACCTTAGCGAAGACACCATGCCTACAACGCAAAACACCACAAGATAGATCCATGGTTAAACCTAGACCAATTACCACCCAATCAAGCCAAGGAAACCATCTTACAACAACCCACAAAGACGGGACATACGATTTACCAACGCAATGCTTTTCTTTTGCGCGGAAACTTAATGGCCGCAATCCACCTTGCAGCAGGGAAATTTTAGAAACGCCACTACACAGCGATACGAAGCAAAGACCTCGAACCCATGGAAATCTACGCCTTCCATGCAATGAAGCCCGCAAGGATACAAATGCATCATCTGGGCCTACAAACGATTGTCCTCAGGAAAGTCAACGGTGCCATGCCTCGTGCTACAACCCACACTTGATAGAGTCAGTGTCCACAGCGGCCGACGAGACCAGCCACAGCGAACAAGTCAACCTGGTAACGTCCGGGTTCCTAGCAGCCTACGAAGTCAGTCACGTATGCCCGAAGGACAATCAAGTAGATTTCGAAGACACATACAAGGCTGCACTCATCGCCAGTGTCAGATCAACTCAATGAGGCCAGTCGAGTGGCCAATGTTGACCCACGACCCATACCTACTGGCCCCGATATTCCGATGTCGGAAAGCCAAAGGTACACGAGTGCTGATAAGACTCTCTGTCAACAAAAGGCAAAAGCCACGCCTGATGACACGGCACCCATCTTGAAAAAACAATCAAGTTTGCAACAGCAAGCCAGCATAACAACATCACGGGAGATACCACAACAACAGCACCATTAACAACAACAGCAAGTACGAACAGAGATCAGTACCCCAAAATATAACAATCATAACAATAGCACCACAACAACTACAATTAATTCAACAACAAGAACAGCGATAGCAACAAGAGCGATATGCAAGGCAAAATGCACACAACAACTTTGACGGCTGCTCATCGATAGGAACAGGCCAACTGACGTCGGGTATCTCTCCAGCCATACCGGCCGTACAAAATGAAGCGGAAGCCAAATAAATTCTTTCACATTCACCTGCACCGAGCGGTATGAACGGAAATATCACCAACAGTAGTAATCAATTGCAACAGCAATCTCCTTTGCATAACCAAGCATCGCTGCAAGCGGACATTACGAGCTACGTGCTGCCCGTGGCACCCCCACCGTTAGCTTACGAAATCACTGACTCGATAGAAAAGGCCACAAATAAAGCTTCCCTGGCCAACGGTCCGGCAATGTGCTTTATAGTTAGAGTTTGTCCACAACTGCAGATTGGGGAGGAAGACTTCTTCAAGAT
>NW_023998699.1:0-1135 GCF_014805625.2 Glossina fuscipes
TTCTGGAATTAATCAACTTGGCAAGTGACGAAAGAAAAATGGCTTCTCACCATTATACAATGGACTACATGAGAAGTAGAAACGGAAACCGTACAACTGCTGTAAACAAAACATACATTTGCCGTAATAATAACAACAAGAATACATGGTCATCGGTTTCTATTACAATACAAGTTTTTCATAAATAAAAATTTAAAAAGAAACGGAAATAAATATTTCTTACAGGAAAATTAAAGTAAAGCAACCCTGTCAAAAATGAATATTATTATTTTAATTTTAGACTAATGAATTGAATTCTTAGACTAAAAAAAGAGACATTGAGCACTAGCAACACAGGCTATCGGCTCTAATTTAAAATAATGGATATTAGATAATAAGCTTAGTAGTATTAATAAAGTAAAATATTGAATTGATATTCTGTTCTGAAGTTGATTGTAGAATGTACAAAGGGTTAATCGTTCCAAATGCAATACTTCTAGCCAAGGAAAAGTTGAGGCAGTCGCAGAGAATGTGCTTTATAGTAAGAGTTTGTCCACAACAGCAGATTGGGGGAGAAGACTTCTTCAGGATCCATTGGTGAGTTGCAATTGTATGACCAAGGCGAATTCTCGAAAATGTTTGGATATAATGGACAGAAATAACATGCTATGAGCAGAAAATTATCAGAAATAATATTTATTGCGTGTTGTGAAAAGAGAATCAAGAAGAGAGCAATTGGTTGAATAAAATTTCAATTCAAAGTAAATTTTATATTTTTAAAAATTATTGTGTTAACCTAAGCAAATATTATTTATTTATTTATATATTTTCTTGCTGATATTTGCTGTACAAAATGTCCGCTACGAATTCCAAACAGTTTTTTACCTATGACACCTTTGTCTTGTCGGGTAATCAAAGCCGAGAACAGTCAACTGTTCATTGTTTTTAAAATTCAATTTAATAAAATCTTGGCAAAACTCGAGGAACCTTAACTGAATTTCGAGTTCGATCCTATACGACACAGGAGAGGCGTATTACTGATCTGAAGGTGGCGTAGTTTTTTGATACAAAAAATTCGGAAGAAAATTTGTAAAACGAAACTAAACGATACAGAGTTATGGTTAGTATAAGCCCTAAGCTCAATTGAATTTTCGCT
>NW_023998700.1:0-1245 GCF_014805625.2 Glossina fuscipes
GATGTCCCATCCCATTGCCATTTAACTCTATTTATGATTGCACCATAAAGAATCTGTTCGGCCAGTTCGCATCAGTACAGCTCCTCAGTTTGGCTGCTTAGCCTACGACAATTCACACGGATATATGCCCTAACGTTCAATCTTTTTGACAGCTCAGTTGGAGAAAAAGGAAATAGCAGTTGATAAATAGCAATTGCCACCAAGACAATCATGTTCAAAATACATGAAATGACTTACTTCGAAGCTGGTAATCCCATCGACTTCACACTGTTTCTTATTTGCTAATGAACCGAACATAGATAAATATATAACGCTGAATACGTAAATATATAACTTAGACTTAGGAACCAAAACGGCAAAATGACTTTTTTACTCAATATATTAAACTACAATATTTACTAATTATTATTTTTAAAAGTTTTTTTCAGGGATTTTAATTTCTATTCTATGAATTTACAACTTTTTATCAACTTTACAACAACTTTATCAACTTTTCTTCGTGGACCAACATTGCAACCATCTTTTGTGTTAGTGAATTTTGTTTTCTTTGAAAAAAATTGAAAAAAGGCCCTAACCCCACTGTCGAAAATATTTGTATACTCATATATTATCTTCTTGTTCGCCGAAATAGAAACAAAAATTTGTGCCACGTTCAGAACAATCGTTCATAATTTTTGCAGTTTCTTATTTTGCAATGTATTAATATAGAACTGGGGCTGTACTTTGTCCCGCCTGGCTAGTTCAGCTACATTTACAAATAAAAAATATATAAAATTTAAACTTTTAGGGGGTGTCCCTGTATTTGTTTGTCCGTTAATTCACTGTCCGTGATTACACCCACACACATAGACTCACTTACTTATCCCATTCTCACGAAACCTTCTCTTCTTCTACACAGAAAACAACTTCCATCTTGTTTTTATATTTTTACCTTGCACTGTTATCATTTATTATTTTACAATAAAAAATAATTCAAAACTAACTAGAAAGTGTACATGGATTAGTTCTTAATCATAAAATTATACATACTTTAAAAAAGAGAAATAACTAAAAACAAATTATCTTGTCTTTTCATATAAGAAAATAAAAGAAAACGTTCAATGTCTCCTTCTCTTCCTCCTTTCATTTGGCATTTGAGTATGTTTTAGTTTCTTTCACATTAGGCATACGTCTTACGAATTTATATACATATATAGTTGCTGTTCTTTGTACGGTTACATTTTATCTTTAGGTTTGCTTGGCTTG
>NW_023998701.1:0-1040 GCF_014805625.2 Glossina fuscipes
TGCCGATTTGAGAATAAGATTACAATAGCCTTAGTTCTCTTTTCTGTCATTAAAAAAATTGAAAACCACTGCACACACAACTATAAAATACAGGCGAAGAAAACACGTGAAGAAATATGGTTTCGACAATATTTTTAATATTTGAATAATATTGTTACGAAAATCCCAAATTCAGTTAAATGTCAGCTAAGTAATTTTCGTAAGAATAAATTCCCTAAAGAAGGGAAAAACCAAATGAGCATTCGCAGGCGCCTCCTGCAGCTGCAGGCCAATGAAAACGATTAGAGGAAAAACCAGGCTGGGATTAGACCATAACCATAAATTTAGGTATAGTAACATTCTTGTAAAATTGTATATAAATCGAATATTTGTGAAAAGTAGAGTTAGTCTGGCAAGAACGTAGAAGTTGAGAGTACGGCCAAAATAAATTGTAAATAAATATTCCTACTGTTGTGAAAGACAAAGTAGTAAAATAAAAGAACTTTGAAGTGCATTTCTTTTGATCAAAATATCCACGATCTAGTGATACGGACTGTATCTCATAAAAGCGAATTCCATAACAATATATAATATGTTTGAATATATTTCCGAATTTTTATTGCATGACAACTTAGCGAAAAATCCACTTTTTTCCAAGTCGTGTACTCTCTCCATCTCTTCCTCTTTGGATTTATAATTAACATTATAACCAAAAGTCAAATGTTACAACTCAGAATTTGCTACTACTCAGAACCAATGAATGTACGGAAATTTTGAATAGTTCACACAATAAAAGCGAGACTACCGCTGCCATCAAAGGGTGGCGCTTCCCTTCAACAGAGTGCTTATTGAAAACTGATTTTTGTAATGGAAAGGGGGCAGTGCTATATGTATCACATTCCAATTACCCTGAAAGAAGTTGTAGGAAAAACTTGCAAATACAGCGATACGTAGTAATGATGAAATCCAAAATGTCGTACTTTTAGGCGACATCTGCTGAATATAAACGGATATTGCGACCGAAAAGATGCTGAATAATTAAAAATTCTTCTCTATTTTAA
>NW_023998662.1:0-3326 GCF_014805625.2 Glossina fuscipes
AGTGGGAGACGACAACCCGTGGTGTTTTTGAATATCGAAATTTACAAGGCGATAACGAGTAAGCTGTTCACTTGTTGCTGATTTTTATAAAGCGGTCTCAACATAAGTGTCATGAAGGCTACAAAGCGTTATCGCTTTCATGAAAACAGTATTAAAAAATAAAGAATAGGTCATAATATTTTCTTTATAAAGATCTGTAACCTAATGCCATCCGCAGCCTATATAATCGCCTGATGGAATTGCTCTTAGCAGTTTATTGGAGCAACTGTTACAAGTGCTCTTGCTTACCTAGGAGCATATTTTGTTAAAAGCTTTTATTTAGTTTGCCTTTTTAACATACTTACTTCCGATAGACTCACTTTCGGAGAGTCCTCAGTACCCGAAAAACATAATATCAATAAAATATTTAGTCTCATTAAAGCGACTAACCATTGTGGATTAACCATCTAATATACCTTTGAAAAAGAGAAGAGCCAATAATGATGGTTGCTTGTCTCAACTTTTTAGCCCTATTATTATTATTATAATTAATTTAGCCAGAGAAGTAAATTCAGTCTTAAAGCACTAGTACATCAGGGGCTATCGGTTTTATTGAAAACTCTATCACACTTGAACTTTGAAGAAACGACCATTAGGTTGTTAGTGGAGATCTTTACTTGAACACTTAGGCGGATATTAATTTTAGTCCTAGAATTTATATCTCTAGTCTAAATAAATTACAATACCAATAATAATGATAATACTTAACACTTTAAATACATGATAACCAATTGAGTAATTAATACATAATGAAACCTCGTTTTTTTATTATATTTATAATAATACATTTTAATTCAAAATGTATTAGAACTATAAGTAAGGTGATTGCAAACAGTGATATCAAGGTTCGTTTTACGCAAACGACCATATATTAAATTGCATGAGAGACAATCAAAGCATATGAGTGGTAGTTGCGCATAAAAGTTAATATAAAATAAGAGTTGCGTAGCACCAAAAATTTTTATTTTATTTATTCAATCTTTTTTAAAGATGAAATGGAAGTAAAATTAACAAATTGAAAGAAATTTCTTTCCACAAAATTTCAATTACTCCTTACAAATTTTGAAAAATTTAGTCGACTTACATAATGCATAGTCACGTCGCAACCCTAAGTATAAAAAGGCTGTCACTTCAATCAAGAGGCAATTTGTCATAATATTTCTTAATTATGTATGTAATTGCCCGCATATGTATAAATGTATGTCCTATAGCTTAAAATCGATTTTGCGCTGGTTGTCTAAGAGTAAATATTTATACGCTTTACATATTCACACGAATATCTGTATTTATCTTTTGTGTATAAACAGAGATGTATAATTCACATGTGACTCTAAAGACGCAGCATGGCTTGCTGAGGAGTCAGTTTTACAAACGACATCAAGGCGTGTGTAAGCGGAGGTTTTATATTTGCTTAAGGTGAACAAAGCCTAAAGCTTTGCAAATCTGAATAGTATTTATGCGTAATAAACTTAATGGTAGGTTCATAGGTTCGGTTCTTCATAACTTAATGTTAGGTTTTGCCCTAAAAATTGAAAAAAAAAATTTAAAACAACCCTTTGCGCATAAACTCACTATTTGTTACATTGTTGTTTTATGTTATTTCTATGTTTATTTCGCATCACAATCGATGCCTTTTAACTTCGGGTTTTGTCAATAAAAAATTACTTGGTTATGATTTAAAGAAGAGCACGACTATCAGATATCTTTGTTTAATAACACATTATTATGAAAAAACGTCATCGAGGAGAATGAAAAGAATGTAATCGTAAAAGTTTTGGAAGAAATACAAATAAAGAACAGTTAGAAAGCAGGCAAAAATATTTTTTAGATAAATTTTGTGCATTCGTAATTTCTTATATGGCAACACAACTAACAAGTATCACAAGCCATCTGAAGTTAATATTTACATAACATAAATACAATTAAAGAATAAATTTTTAAATTAGATTGAATATGTTAGGACAACAGCAAACTTCCTTTATTTAAAATTATTAATTTTCACTTAGTGTTTTTTCTTGGAAATATTAGACAATTTTGTTCTCGCTAGGTTCGAAGGAAAAGTGGATTTCGAAACAAAACCAGAAAAAGGTTCTCACTAAACATGTCAGTTGGTGTATATGGTCTCGATAATTTTAGCGTTTCAAATCAATTTAGATCTCTTCGCCTGTCGGTCCATATTGTGTTTTGTTTTTCATAAATTACAGCCGCAGAAATTAATGAAGAAAAAAACAAAAATTTATACCAAATAAAAGCTCAAAATCAAGGTTATTTTCTTTTAATTATCACCCAACAATGTGGGCCCATTTTTCGGTTTGCTATAGCATGTGCAAAAATATAAACGAAGCAAACGCAGCTGTTCGAGAGGGTTGGTGTTTGTTTCGCATCGGACGTGAAGCTTTCCTAATTCGTGGAAAACGTGGAAGGCAGCCAAACACGGTGCAGTTATATACAGTTTAACTAACGAAAAACAGGGTTGGGTTGTTTTGTTTCAGAAGACATACCTGTCTTCAAGCTTTATTTGACGTGACCACTAAAATTTTGTATCACAGCCAAGAAGATGAATAGGTTTGGCTTTCCAAAAAAACTTCCAGTCGATTTTGCGTGTGCCTACCTTGATCTCGTCTTCGTTTTGTATTCAATCGCTTTGATTGCTGGTTCGTTTCTCAAATAATATCTGCTTTGGACAAATAAAAGAGTTTTGTAAAATGATCAACTTGCAATGCCTCTGTAATTCTTAGGAAGGCTTCCTGCCTTTATGCAGTGAGATAAGAAAACTACTTTTTTACATAGTGAATAACATCAGCTTTTAGAGGAACATTAGCGCAAAGATCTTCGGTGTATGGTATCAAAATACTTGACGGGACACGGTGCGGCCCTGGCGTCCAACTACGCTTCAATATTATCAAAACTTGTAGTCCATTATGTTCAGAAATAACGACAATAGTAATAAATCTATACCTAGCCGTAGAGAGTTGGAAAAGCTCATGCGCGCGGTCACTGTTCGGATCTGAAAAAAATTGGTTTTTTTCAGGTTAACAGTATTCAAGGACTTGATTAAGCCATTCCAGACAAGTGCTTCGAAGACGGAGGCTATCTAACAAATTTAATGTGTTATAAACCGAGGATATTACAGTGTCTGTATTCTTAACTATGAACGTCAGTTAGCCGAGGTTTGAAAATAAAATAATAGCTTCTTTAAAACCGTACTGTGGGCTAAAAAGAAGACACCTATTATTATTTGTTTGGGGAAAAAGAAATCCATTATTTTTTCGGTAGATGGCTGCACT
>NW_023998702.1:0-1167 GCF_014805625.2 Glossina fuscipes
TAGGGGCCTAAATTCAAAAATTCGTTCTACCTTCCTAAATTCAGTGAGCACGGAGTTTTCTTGTCTGGTCTTTACTGAAACATGGTTAAAGCCGGATCTACATTCGTCGGAACTTTTCCATAATTCGTTTCAAGTTTTCAGAAATGATCCATAGTATCGCAATGGTGGTGGTGTTTTAATTGCCATTTCTTCGGCAGTTCCCTCCTATTCACTTGAATTTCTAACTACTCTCGACGTTGAATTTATTGCCATTCGAGTGAAATTTCCTAATAAACACTTATTTGTGACCTGCTCCAATATTCCACCAAATTCGGATATCACTGTATATATGAAGCAGGCCGCCCTCATTTGTGAAGTGGCGAAACAATCTAAACCTACCGATATAGTCATTGCGTTAGGTGACTTCAATTTCCCTCAAGTCACTTGGTTTTTCAGTGATAGTTCTGGCTGTTTGATTCCTTCCTCAACATCTGATAAAGCCGTTGTGTTCTTCAATGAATTATTTGATAATAATTTAGATCAATACAATGGTACCCCTAATTGTAATGGGAGATTTCTTGATCTTTGCTTTGCAAATTTTCCTGAGGTTTGCGTTAATCGTTGTTTTCCGTTTAGTTTACCTGAGGATCCATATCATCCAGCATTGGGTGTTTCCTTTCATTACAACTATGTTGATTCGTTGAACTTCCATAATGTTCCAAATTCATATTTTTCATATAAATTTTATGATTTCCATAAAATCAATGTTTCTATGCTAAAATCATATCTTTCTCATATTGTGCTTTATTTCTCAGTGGGAAGTATTGATAGCTCACTGTCGTCATTCTACAATATATTAAATCAAGCTATTTCTGCATCCTTTCCGGTCAAGCAGTCTGGTCCTCGAAGTAAGTGTCCCCCGTGGTTTAATAAAACGATTAAATATTACAAAAATAGGAAAAACAAGCTTTTCAAAAAATTTTCGAAAAGTTGTTCTTCTTTCGACTATTTCGCTTACTCTGTGGCAAGGCATAAATTTAATTCCCTCGACTGCCAATACTATTGCAGATACCTTCAGTTTGTTAAATCCTCCATGTTTGCTAACCCTAAATACTTTTTTAAGTTCGTTAATTCCAAAAGAAAAATCTCCATAAATCCCCCGCATGTGTCTTTTAATGGCTCCGAGTC
>NW_023998703.1:0-1254 GCF_014805625.2 Glossina fuscipes
TTTGACATCTCACTGTCTATGCACAAGAAAGAAGATACTCCATATTACGTCTTCAGGAATCTAATAGCTGAAAAAACCCAAGTATTGGACAGTACTGGTTGGAATCTTTTGTACACAGACGGCTCAAAATCTCCTGATCTGCCTCCTGCTTTTGCGGTGGTAGATGCTACAGGACGGGTTCTTCTCAACCACATATTTCACGAAAGTACTTCAACTTTCATAACCGAAGCCAGAGCTATCCTTCACGCTGCCAACCTTGCCCATAAAAACAAACTCAAAACCGTCATTGTAACCGACAGTTTGTCTGTATTACAAGCTGTTCGGAATCCTTCGACTTCGAGATGGAGCACCATCAACAAATTAAGGAATATAATTACTACACCCGACGGAAAAATTAAAATGTTATGGGTACCAAGTCACATCGGTTTACTGGGAAATGAACAGGCGGATCGAGCGGCAAAGTATGCTGCCTCTGCTCCTCTAATTGTGGATGATGTCATGGAAAAGTTGGATCTTCAAAGATACATTGGAAGAAAAGTTAAAGAGAAAATTACAGAAGGAAATTTACAATACCATCATATAGGAATAGGAAGGAGAATAGTTGGCAGCCCTGATATATTGACCTGCTTAAAAAAGAAAAAGGAAATAATGGCTGAGAGAGAGAAAGATTGTACGTGAATTGAAAAAGAGTGAGAAAGTATCTTTCGCAAAATTATTAGGCATTAAAAATTAGAAAATATATTCAAGTGATTAATTTTATTATCGAAACCAGATAGTGGCAATTTTCTTTGCCTCTTTTGGTATAATCGTGTGTATCATGGTATTGCTTTGTTTTTGGAATCAAAACATTTTTCTTTCGATTTATTGTCGATCTTTTCTAATTGTAAAGAAGTGTACTAAAAATTATAATTAAAGAAATTTTTTAAGAGAAACCGTAAATGTTAGTACAAACGCGTAATAATAATGTTACTGAATTTTGCACTTAAAGGATGGTTTTCCCAACTTTCAAGAAAATTAGTGAGGAATCTTATTGCTTCCATTAATAAATGTATTAGAGCCCAAAAATTGTGTGTGAAGAAGAAAAGAGAAGAACTTTAAGGGTATTGCGCGTTTCCTTGTAATTGATCAAACTGAAAGTTGTTTTAAAAATATGGATTTGGAAAAGGTTGGTTATGTAGATTTACATGGGTTCCTATCTTGAAGGCCTGACCTTGTTTTCTTGACAAACGATAGCCGACACCTCCTAGGTGTAGG
>NW_023998704.1:0-2112 GCF_014805625.2 Glossina fuscipes
CAAGTTAAAAGGTGCTACCAGAAATCTAATAAGCCACGAAACTACACTAATACAAATAAGGGACACGTTAAAGAATAAAATAAAAGGAGAATCAGTAGAGGTTGTGACAGCTAAAATCTTGAACTTACAGCAGCGAAGTAAAACCGCTAACCAATACACGAAGGAAATAGAAGACCTAACAAAGGCCCTGGAAGGAGCATACATTGCGGATGGACTAACGAACACGCTCGCTGCCAAATATAGCACTCAGCAAGCTATCAAAGCAATGACCCGAAACTGCTCCATAGATAAGGTCAAACTAATCATGGAGGCAGGAACCTTCAACAATATGAACGAAGCCATAACAAAGTTCGTAAACAGTTGCACGGAAGCAACCAGCAACTGCAACACAGTTTGTTATTATAGAAACAAACCAAACGTTCCCACTAACTACCGGGGACACAACAGAGGACGATATAATTACGGTAATTCCCACTTCCAAGAATCGAAGATATTCTTGACCAGCTAGGAAGAGCTAAATATTTTTCATGTCTCGATTTAATGTCTGGATTTCATCAAATCGAACTCGAAGAGAAATCACGAAACATAACTTCTTTTTCAACAAGCAATGGCTCATATCGCTACACGCGACTGCCGTACGGCTTAAAAATAGCACCAAACTCATTTCAGCGCATGATGACTCTTGCCTTCTCCGGCCTAAAACCATCGCAAGCATTTCTCTACATGGATGATCTAGTAGTAATAGGATGTTCCGAGCAACATATGCTCAAAAATTTAAGAGATGTGTTCCAGCTATGCAGGCAACACAATTTAAAGCTGAACCCGGAGAAATGTTCTTTCTTCAGACACGAAGTAACCTTTTTAGGCCACAAATGCACCGACAAGGGAATACTTCCTGATGATAGCAAATATGATGTCATCAAGAATTACCCAATTCCTAAAGATGCAGACGGTGTAAAACGTTTCGTTGCGTTTTGCAACTATTACAGACGCTTTATAAAAATTTTTTCGGAATATTCATGCCATTTAACTAAACCATGCAGAAAGAGAGTCCCATTCGAATGGACTCCAACATGCAATCAGGCATTCGAGCATCTAAAACATGAACTACTAAAACCAACATTATTGCAATATCCAGACTTCAAAAAACCATTCTGCATAACAACAGATGCTAGCAAATACGCCTGCGGCGCAGTACTCGCACAGCAGTGCAATGGAGTACAACTCGCAGTTTCCTATGCCTCAAGAACATTCACAAAAGGGGAAACAAATAAATCCACTACCGAACAAGAACTAATCGCAATCCACTGGGCAATCAAACATTTCAGACCATACATATACGGACGACAATTTTTAGTAAAAACCGACCATAGACCATTGGTATACCTGTTCTCTATGAAAAACCCAAGTTCAAAACTTACGCGTTTACGACTAGATTTGGAAGAATACGACTTCACGGTAGAATACCTCAAGGGGAGAGATAATTACGTAGCGGACGCCCTATCCCGCATAACAATTAAAGATCTGAAAGAAATAAACAGTAAATTATATACGGTAGTAACAAGATCTGCAACGCGGCAGAAAGATAACAGCACAGAAAAGCGACATGTAAGCGAACATAAGAATGCGGCGCCCAAAGTTTATAAAGTCATTAATAATAATGACGTGCGGAAATTTGTGCAATTAAAATTTGACTCCGATAAATGTTGCATGAAACGTGGGAGGAAAATAATTGCCAAATTCGTAATAAACGACATTTATACCAATGGAAAACTCGACTTAGGTCAGTTTTTCCAAAGGCTTGAAACACAAGCCGGTATAACAAAATTATCGAAATTCAAAGTGTCACCAAGCGAGAGGATTTTCGAATCCGTAACGCAGAACAAATTTAAAATAATGGGCAATAAGATATTAAAAAACATAAGAGTAGCGCTACTCCAAGAGGTGACAATTATAAACAAAAACAATAAGCCCGCAATCGAAACCATTTTACAAAAATACAACAATGACCCAATAGAAGGGGGTCACACTGGAATCACACGTACCTTGTGGAAAATACGAAGGTACTATTACTGGCCGCAAATGACAAAAACAATAGCCAAGTATGTCAAA
>NW_023998705.1:0-1177 GCF_014805625.2 Glossina fuscipes
TTTTTTTTTTTATATTTCTTTGTGTAAACATTACCCAATACAATTACAGCAAAAGGAAATCTGGCGGATTCTCCCGTTCCTTCCATGACATCCAACGAAATAAAATTGACTTGATGCCAAGCATCACTTCGTGTAGCGAAGCCGTCTTACATTAAAGCAACTAACTAAATCTATCACGCGACGAAATAGATTTATTTGTAACACAAGTTAAATTCGTTTTGACTCTGTGCCATTATTGTTATGTATATATTTCGCGTTGAAAAAAAAAACAAATTTTTCGGAGAGGACCATTCAAAAAAAACTGTTTACCTTAAAAATTATTTTAATTGGTTCTCGGCTGGGTTGTTCGTCAAAATAGGACAATTGCAGAGCGCATTGTATGCCTGCCCTTTTTTTTCCTTTTCCCGTAGCATTTGTTACATTCACTGTATATCAGTCCTTGCTAGGTTTCCTAACCTTATATGGCCCTAGTCATTTGATTTAACATCGAAGAATCGTCCCATTCCGTCATCACTACCTTTGAAGCCACTTCTCTGTTACACTGCTACTAATTGAGCAATTGTCTAGCGCGGAACCACCGCTCAAATATAACAAGAAAACTTATACGATTTGCTTTATCCAAAGCGGGACTTGCTTGGCTTTGCTTTGCTTCTAAGCAAAATCTGAAGAAAAATTGATCATTCTTCTTGGTGGTGACTATCTACATGGATGCCTGTTATCAATATAAATCCAACCCTTCCCTCTATTTGCGAAGGCCTATTACTAAGCATATGGTCTTAATTCTGGATTCTTTGTAAATATTTATGGAATTAAAGACTTCCTCATCAGACGAACTTAGCAGGTTCGGTTGTTAAAAGGAGGACAGACACATAGCTTTGAAAGGCGTTGGCATTTCCATTCCAAGTTGTAATTTGGAAATCTTAAGGGGATCATAAAAAGGTAGACCATAACCTGGATGTTTGTACACATTGAAATACCTCGCAGCTAAGGAGCTGTACATATATGTAGATATGTGTTGAAATTGGTTTACATTGGGGATGACAAAAATTGAAATAAAAAATTAGGACCGAAAATTGAAATGAAAATTAGAATCAAAAATTTGAAATAAAAAAGTTCGAATCACAAGTTGAAATAAAAATTTAGAATCAAAAATTGAAATAAAAAATTAGGATCAACA
>NW_023998663.1:0-1047 GCF_014805625.2 Glossina fuscipes
TTTTGCGCTACCAATAAAACCTACACCAATTATTTTTTAAGAGAACTCAATAAGTCTGAAATTTTTGCTGTATCAATAAATCTGAAATTTTTGCTCTATCAACATAACCTACACCAAATGTTTATTAAGAGAACTCAATAATTTTGAACTTTTTACGGTATCAATAAAATGTACACCATTTATTTTTTAAGAGAATTCAACAGATTTGAAATTTTTACGGTACCAACAAAACCTACACCAATTATTTTTTAAGAGAACTCAATATATCTGAAATTTTTGCGGTATCAACAAAATCTAAACCAATTGTTTATTTTGAGAACACAATAAATTTGAACTTTTTACGGTATCAATAAAATGTACACCATTTATTTTTTAAGAGAATTCAATAGATTTGAAATTTGTACGGTATCAATAAAATCTACACCAATTCTTTATTAATTAAATAAATTTGAACTTTTTGCGCTACCAATAAAACCTACACCAATTATTTTTTAAGAGAACTCAATAAGTCTGAAATTTTTTTTGTATCAATAAAACCTACGCCAATTATTTTTTAAGAGAACTCAATAAATTTGAACTGTTTATGGTATCAATAAAATCTACACCAATTATTTTTTAAGAGAACTGAACAAATCTGAAATTTTTGCTCTATCAACATAACCTACACCAAATGTTTATTAAGAGAACTCAATATATATAAATTTTTTCGGTATCAATAAAACCTACACCAATTATTTTTAAGAGAACTCAATATATCTGAAATTTTTGCGGTATCAATAAAATCTACACTAATTGTTTATTAATTAAATAAATTTGATTTTTTTGCGGTACCAATAAAACCTACAACAATTATTTTTTAAGAGAACTCAATAAATCTGAAATTTTTTCTGTATCAACAAAATCTACACCAATTGTTTATTTTGAGAACTCAATAAACTTTAACTTTTTACGGTTTATATAAAATCTACACTAATTGTTTATTAATTAAATAAATTTGAACTTTTTACGGTATCAATAAAACCTACAACAATTATTTTTTAAGAGAAC
>NW_023998706.1:0-3768 GCF_014805625.2 Glossina fuscipes
CGGCTATTGTTATATATTTTGTTATTTTATATTATGACAATCTAATCTAATATAACGAAATATATAACAATAGCCGTTTTCCGTGCTTAGCTTGTGTTAGGTTAGTCAACGGAGAATATATTTTACTTTAGATGAGGGAAGTGTATAAGAGAGTTTATTGAAATATAACATTGTTTTGATGTCGTAAACAGTCTTTTCTATGTTTTCCTACTAATGGGTGTTTTCTCAAGTTTAAAACCTTAACCAATAGTATGTAGAATGAAAGCAAGTTAAGGACAAGACAGTGCCACTAAAGAAGATCAAACTGTTCTTCGGGAAATAAATAATAGAGAATAATTAAATATTTTTTGGAAAAGTTAAAAAGTCTTAATATTTCCTGATCAAAACATATGCACATTTCACCGATTAGTGATACCCAAGGAAAAAAGTTCAAAGATTATTTTTGCGACTTATTCTTTTTATGGGAAAAAATGGAAAACGCTAACCTATCGATTACTGTCTCCATATTCCGTTTTTCGTAGTCCATAGAGTCGCCGTAAAAGAGGAACTTAATGTACGGAGTTAAGCAACTAACGCAAGCAACTGAAGAACAGATAAACTCTCGTATTATATCATAATTCCGCCCTATGATATTATAGTTAAGTGTGTGGCTGGAAAAATGAAAGCCGAAGGAATTGAAAGATGGCATGCGATAAGTACGTTCCCAGATTACCAAACTTGTAACACATTCGTAAAAGGTTTATTAATATTTGCTTGGGATCTCACCTATAATTGTACATATATTCAAAAAAATTAAAAATTTTTTACATAATCACCTTGTTCGCCAACACTAGGGGGAAGCCATTATAACAGCGTAACCCAAAAGAAAGCGACTTTATATCTCTCCATAAAAAAATTACAAGGCAACATTATTTCTTAAGTAAATATATCATATTTAAGAAGTAGGAAAGTTATATTCGGCACGGGCCAAGTCTCGCGTACTCACCACTCTGCTATTCGCGTTCTACTCCCCAAGTTCTTTTATTTCATACCCATATCGTTGGTGATATTAAGAAAACATTAATCGCGATGTCTACCATATTCGTCTTAAAATTCATCCATTTTTAGGTAGATAATATAACTCCTGTGTGTGCAGAAATTTTCACACATGGACAGAAAGACAGACAGACGTGATTAAATCGACTCAGAATTTCACGCTGATCAAGAATGCTTTCGAAAAAAATAAAATGAGTAAGTATATCCCATCTTATACTGGTGGGTATAAAAATAGATCCAGTTCGCCCTTAAACATGTTTTTGCCTAAAAAAAAAGGGCTACGCTCAGATTTAAAACATAATAGGGATATAAAACCGTGATTTACAAAGCACTCCCGTAGACTTATTTGCTCATCCGCAAATAAGAAAATTTTATAAAGTTTTATTTATTTGCTTAAGACATTGGTTCACTCCAAGTTTGGTGGAAATGACATTTCTACTTCGTTCTTTGCCTTATTGTGATTTACATATGTGCTTATCGATATTATGTTAGGCATAAGGAAGTGCTTACATTTTTTTGTCCTTCTGAAAGAAATATTTACTACGCCAATGATAATAAATGCTCCAGGCTGTACGCTGCACCTACGCATCTAAACTCAATAATTAATTGATTGCATTTGCTTTCCAGCACATCTTTACGGAATGCACACACATTGATTTTTAATCAGAGTTCTCTTAATAGCATTTTCAATTAAAGACTTTCGTTATATGCATATGTACCTTTGAGTTTATTTTGCGTATCTTATTTATCAATGCTTAGCATTCAGGTCATAACTCATGTAACAGCAATACTCTAATATTTTTAATTTTCTGTTGACCTATTTTTATATGCATCACTGGTATAATAAATTTTTAATCCGATTTGTAACACTCGGAAATATTCAATATATTTCCTAAAAGGGGCAGGGCATATATTCTCAAACAGCGTGAGATTTCAAATTAATTTAAACATGTTCCTTCAACTGTCCATCTACTTAGCATGGTTCTCTAATGGTCCATTTAGTCACGAAAGTGCGAGAAGTTCGAGAAAAGAGAGTAAAATATTTTTTTAAGATTTTTATATAGTTTAAACTTGATTGATCAATGATAATTAGCTGGAGTTGGCAAGCTTATGATAATGAACGCTAAATGTACAAATAATCCATTAGTAAATAAGTCCGGGGGACATGTAGGGAAAACAAACAACAAAAGTCGACTGTGCTGGTCAAAATTATTTCCTTCAAGACTGATGCAATCACTTCAACACTCTCCAATCATTTCGTTGCCTTTTCTTTAAAAACATTTATCAAAATTCTCTTCTTTATTTCCATACACAAAAAGCCAAACGTATCCATCAATAATTCCCGGGACTAGGTAACCAAAAACTTTTTCAAATTTTCGTTTTCTTTGTCAACATCGTCTCCTTCAATAGCCGTAAATATTTTGAAGCGCTTCCCTAATGCTTCGATGTTTTCTTTGTAGGTCAACTTGTAGAGACCCTCAAAGTATCCTTTATTTACCACAAAAATCTCAGAATTTAATCGAAATCCTTTTACATAGAATGTTCTTTTCAAATTTCCAAACAGGTGATACTCATTGGAAACCATATGCGAAGAATACGAAGGGCGGTGTCATCCAAATTTGCTATTGTTACCATCGAATTGTTGCACGTTGCTTTATCTTATTAAAGGAGTACTCTTTCTTCACTATTTGCAATCGCCTGTTTTTTTTTTATGGTATTCTTGCTCAATCGAACGAAAAGTGCTATATAATATTCTCTTTTCTCTTTCCAAAGCTTTTGAGTGGAACATTGGGCATATGTGACAGTGCAGTGCTTTCCGGTCGAAGGTAAAAATACTGCTCTGAATCAACAACATCTCCTTGTTCTTTGTTCGCTAGTAAACTGAATTCATTCGGAAAAAAGATTCCTGATGGCCAAGTTTTAGATAGAAATAGTGAATAACGATTTACGATTTCTGGCATTTCTTGTAAATTTATGATTTTTCCATCATCGAAAATAATTTTCGAAACTTTTTTGATAGGCCTCGGCCTACCCACCTCCTTTGGATGTCCGCTAAGACCAGCAGAATGAACAAATAATGGTTGTCTACCCAGAGGAGTTATGCTAATGCTTTTCAAGCCAGTGCTGAGCAGGTTGTGCGAGTAACAAATATAGCTTCACTAAAACTACTATAACTGGTAAACGAATCACCGAAATAACATGAAAGTTGGGTAGAGGTAGTTTGAGATTCTTGTAAATAATATGAATTTTCTGTTGGAGACAACATCTAGGCGCGTATTCATCGAATTAGTTCTTTGTCTATACGACGTTGCGTTTTTATGCATTTTCTTTCCTCGCTATGCTTATGCAATAAAAATATTCATAATTTAAGAGAATCGTCGCCGCCTATAAGGTCCATATCTCTTCTAGCGAAGACAAAATCAAGTTCTCTCCAAGATGAAAAATGAGTTCTTTGTTTTTGTAGAGATAAACTTCGCATTGGGCGTAAAACATGAGAGCTTCTCCTCTTTTTAATAGGTGTGGGCGCATCCTTATGTTGTGAAAGCGTTTAGTATATGTCCCTGAATAGGATCAAATTCTGAATCGATCTAGACATGTCTGTCCATTCGTGTATATGCCTATCTGTAGTAAATATTCTCGAAGCCTCAAAAGTTCAGGTATCAGGCTTAAATTTGACATACACGTGGAAAATTTGATATTGAAAACGTGCCCCGAATCGGGTTAAACAATAAC
>NW_023998664.1:0-1182 GCF_014805625.2 Glossina fuscipes
TCCCGGTTCCGACACGGTTGAAACACGCAATGCAATATTATCAAAATCTCCGTCCACTCTCTCATTCATTGTTATTTATTTAATGGTAGTTTTTGTTTACTTCGTTGGTGATATAGTTGCTGTTGTCATTACAATTGTCTCTCGATAATACCTGCTTGGTACATCATCATGTTCCTTGTTTACTTGCATGTGTTTTGCAATTGTTCCACTGTCTGTATGTCTTACCAACAGTACACATGGTTGAGACAAGCATATATGAAACAATTGCCTTATAGACTTTCTGAGCTTATATTTCCGAAACAAGGGGACATCGCCTCGGGCATCCAAGATATGGCTGGTCTTCTAAGGTCAATGAGTGCGTCTAAATAAGAAGCTAAGGTAAGCTTCTGGGGATCAAATGATCACTTCCAGCACATTAGCTTTACACGTGAGTGCTTTCTTGCGAGCACTTCTTCTTGGAAAATTATTTCATTGAGCGTTTATTTTTATTCATTCATTCATGTTTAGCCTTATTTACGTAATTTTACAGAATTTTATAGATTTTATTCGTGGGTGAGATGAAAGACGTTTACACTCGATTACAGCGTTGCCAGATTATCTTTATATGTTGTTGTTTCCCAAACTGAATGCTACGTCGTCGTACTGATGATTTTAAAGCTATGGTTACGTTCGAATTCATCGTTAAAATATTTTCATGTATTTTCAAAGTTTTGTATCAGTTTTCGCAGTAAGGTAGTTTCGTCACAACATACGCATTGAATGCCCCTTCACACATGTATTTTTCATCCATTCCACCACTTCCATCACTTTCCGTTTTAGCTTTATAAATACCGTAGAACTTGATGTGTTTGTGTGATTTTGTTGGATAATTTCAATTGACAGACTCAGGCACGTAACTGTATGTGTTTTAACTTGAACACACGCTCTGTACTATTGAATGGTTGCTTATTCGGTTACTCTGGCGATTAAATTGAGTGGTAGGGTTGTATCATGTAAACAAATTGGACGCATAGCTACCCTTTTCTACTTATGTAAATATGTACAGGCAGAACTGCTTATTATTGCGAAAGATTTTCATTATTTATGAACGTTTGGAAATTTGTATAATTGCCTGTGTATAAAAGCTAATATAAATGGTTTCAACGCATAACGTTAAATAATCTTTTTATATTCTGTAAAAAT
>NW_023998707.1:0-1185 GCF_014805625.2 Glossina fuscipes
TGTCCTGGTCTATTTCTGATGATCTACATAATAGTGATCACTTTCCATTCATAATCGATCTTAAACTTTCAACGTCCTCTGCTACTCCAGCAAAACAGGCCAAATTCCTCCTAGATAAAGCGGATTGGATCAATTACTCCAAACAGGTGGAGTCATTTTTGAATTCAAAGCCATTTAACGGAAACTGCAACCATGATGCTGCTATTATGTCTGAAGCGATTCGCACGGCTGCTCATCTTTCTATTCCTCAATCCAACACCTCTTTTAAACGAGCTAGGGTTCCTTGGTGGAACAACACGCTTTTGGTTTTGAGGAAAAATAAAATGGATCTATGGCACCGCTTTAAGAGAAGTCCTGATCAGAATCACTTGTTATTATACAAAAAGGCCAATGCTTTATTCAGGAAGGAACTACGAAAATCAAAGGCACTTAGTTTCGAACTTTTTTCCAGAGCAATTCACAGAAATACATCAATGAAAGTTGTCTGGAACAAAATCAACAGACTTAATGGGACTTCAAATCCGACCGAAATCTCTGCCATCTGCACTCCCAACGGAACTTTAACTGACGCAGATGAGATTTCTAATTACTTTGGAAAAGTGTGGTGCGAATACTCCTCTGACAGCAACTTCTCCAGTGCTTTCATCAAAATAAGAGGACTCCAATATCGCTTTCAAATAATATTGATAGATGTGCTATGTTCCTGGAAAATTGCATATCCACCTTAGAACTTGGAAGTTGTCTCTCCAATTTGAAGGGGAGGACACCTGGTCTAGGCCGCATCTAGTCTAAGACCGCGTCTAAGTCTAGTAAAAAGAAATTATATTATCTTATTATAATTATAATACGGTATTTTTGACTGGACATATACCCAACATGTGGAAAATGGCTACAGTTGTTCCAATTCCAAAGTCAAAAAATGCCTCCATCGCATCGGACTATCGTCCAATCTCTCTTATATCTTGCCTCTCAAAGACATTGGAAGAGATTATGGCATCTAGATTATCTTGGTTTCTCGAGTCCAAGAATCTGATAACAAAGCAACAAGTTGGTTTCAAGCGGGGTAGAGGGTGCATTATGCTTGTGTTAAGCAAGATTGACTACGCTTTGATAATTTATGGCAATAGCTGCAAATCTAATATCAACATCCTTAAACCGGTCTATCACCAAGCCGTGAGAGCAAGT
>NW_023998708.1:0-1156 GCF_014805625.2 Glossina fuscipes
ATTACGCTGTAAATGGCCTCCTTTTATAACCATTACCGAAGGATGAGGGGTATATTCATTTTGTCAAAACGTTTGCAACGCCCAGAAGGAAGCTCCCTACAAATTATATGTATTCTTGATCACCATCAAATTCTAAATGGATTTAAGCATGTCCGTCTGTGTAAAGTCTGTTGTCAACATTCTTCCGGCCGTAAAAATGAAACTATCGAGTTCAAATTTAGCAGAAAAGTTCTTGCACAAAAATGGGTATTCAAAATAGGCCAAATCGGTCGAAGCACAGGCCCACAGAATCACGTCAATAATACCTCTGTTTTTCTGTCACGACCGAATATAATTTGCTTATCTGTTGTGGTTTTGATAGTTTATAAATAGGGATATTAGGATATAAACAAGTTTTTAAATATCCGCTTCAAAATTGTGTCTTCGTTTAGTTTATTCATTTAAAAATGAAGGTTAATCACATTAATTAAGAAGGACGGATTGTTTTGACTTTCTTCAAACTACGACAACCGACTGAAAAGCTTATTATAATGGCTGATAATAGTTTCCTGGGAAACTTTTACATATTTTGCTACCATTTTCATCAAAATCATCAGATAGCCAGATATTAAGCGGGTAAATAAACAGATATCGTAGTACTCCTCAGCTCAGGGCTTACTTGTATATAATTGTACTAAATCTATTACTAAAATATTACGGTTGATGTTGCAATTTCTAGTCTTTTTCTCTTTCTTTCTTGTCTTCTATCACCATTTCATAAAATTATTATAAGTTTAAGCAGCTGTCAATATTGTTTTATTTTATCTTTAAGCGCACATGTTGCGAAGCGCAAAGTCCGGAATTCCCCATTTTGCCGACCACAACACGATGTTCACGTGAATTATATAGTTTAAATAGCTACATTATTTAATTTCATTTTACATAATATCGCTATACATATATTTACTTATGTATAATTAGCTCACTAATGCTTGTAGATATATGTAAGCATATACCTATATTTACTTTATCTGTTATATGTTCTACTCATCCATCTAGCATAAGTATGCGTGACATTGCATGCACACATACATATATAAAATGTGACTACAGGCTTAAATCGTGTGGACCATTTGTGTTTGAACAGACACCCTTTTACTAGCATAAAGGATTAAAC
>NW_023998709.1:0-2529 GCF_014805625.2 Glossina fuscipes
CACCCAAATCATATACTGGATACTTCACGAATGCTGATCAAAATTCATATTCCAAACAAGGAGTAGGTGTTTTTATAAAATCAAGTATACCTCACAAACGCATAAATTTAAGCTCAAATATACAAGCCGTAGCGATACAAATAATGTTAAAGATAAAATTTACAGTGCTTTCGCTCTATATTCCACCTTCGCAATCGTTTTCTCAGCAAGAACTCTACAGTTTATTCTCCGTACTTTCCCCCCCATTAATTTTATGCGGCGATTTCAACAGCTGGAATACCATCTGGGGCTCAACAGTGAACAACACTCGCGGTACTGTTTTAGAAAGGCCTTTTTTCAAAGCAACCTTTGCGTTTTAAATGATGGAAAACCAACGCACTTCTCAACTCATCATACTTTTTCACATATTGATTTAACATGTTGCTCTCCATCACTTCTTCCTTTGGTGTCCTGGTCTATTTCTGATGATCTACATAATAGTGATCACTTTCCAATCATAATCGATCTTAAACTTTCAACGTCCTCTGCTACTCCAGCAAAACTGGCCAAATTCCTCCTAGATAAAGCGGATTGGATCAATTACTCCAAACAGGTGGAGTCATTTTTGAACTCAAAGCCATTTAATGGAAACTGCAACCATGATGCTGCTATTATGTCTAAATCGATTCGCACGGCTGCTCATCTTTCTATTCCTCAGTCCAACACCTCTTTTAAACGAGCTAGGGTTCCATGGTGGAACAACACGTTTTCGTTTTTGAGGAAAAATAAAATGGATCTATGGCAACGCCTTAAGAGATGTCCTGATTAGAATCACTTGTTATTATACAAAAAGGCCAATGCTCTATTCAGGAAGGAATTACGGAAATCAAAGGCACTTAGTTTCGAACTTTTCTCGAGACGAATTCACAGAAATACATCAATGAAAGTTGTCTGGAACAAAATCAACAGACTTAATGGGACTTCAAACCTGAACCAAATTTCTGCCCAATGGAACTTTACCTGACGCAGATGAGATTTCTAATTACTTTCGAAAAGTGTGGTGCGAATACTCCTCTGACAGCAACTTCTCCAGTGCTTTCATTGAAAATAAAAGGACTCCAATATCTCCTTCAAATAATATCGATAGATGTGCCATGTTCCTGGAAAATAGCGTATCTACCTCAGAACTTGGAAGTTGTCTCTCCAATTTGAAGGGGAAGACACCTGGTCTAGACCGCATCTCATACCAAATGATCAGTGCTATGTCTAAGTCTAGTAAAAAGAAATTACTGGACCTATATAATACGGTATTTATGACTGGCCATATACCCTACATGTGGAAAATGGCAACAGTTGTTCCAATTCCAAAGTCAAAAAATGTCTCCATCGCATCTGATTATCGCCCAATTTCTCTTTTATCTTGCCTCTCTAAAGTTTTAGAGAAGATTTTGGCATCTAGATTATCTTGGTTTCTTGAATCCAAGAACCTGATAACAAAGCAACAAGTTGGTTTCAAGCGGGGTAGAGGATGCATCGACGCTCTGTTACATATTGATTATTTCACAAGCAAAGCAATTTCCGAACGAAATCACGTAACAATTCTCTCAATTGATTTCGAAAAAGCATTTGACAGAGTTGGTCTTCATGTTATCTTAAGACTCTTGAAATCATGGAATGTTGGACCCAAATTCTTCAACTATATCAAATCATTCACTAGAATCAACAATCATCTTTTTGATTCCTTTCCGCTAAAGAATGGCATTCCGCAAGGATTTCCTCTCTCTGTCACGCTTTTCCAGATCGCTTTCAACGAAATTAGCGAAATTCTTTGCCGTGTACCAAGAATGGAACATTGTCTCTACGCGGACGATGTATACATTTTTACAAAAGAAAAAGACAACACGAAAGCAATCAACATCCTCGAATCTATTGCATGTGAGATCTCCACATGGGCAAACTCGTCAGGAGCTATAATCTCTATACAAAAATAAAAAAAATGCACATTTGTCGAAAACAAATGTGCGATGCAGGAAATCTACTGATGCATATTAACGGCTTACCAGTACTAAATGTGCAGACGCTCCATGTTCTCGGGCTCACGTTTTCAAACAATTATCGTTGGAAAGCACACTGCCTTCGTTTAAAAAACTCCCTTTTAACAAGGGTAAATTTCATACAGTACGTTGCTTGGAGAAGCCATGCGCATATTAACACTATCGCTTATCTTACCAAAATGCTTGTGTTAAGCAAGATTGACTATGCTTTGATAATTTATGGCAATAGCTGCAAATCTAATATCAACATCCTTAAACCGGTCTATCACCAAGCCGTTAGAGCAAGTTGTTATGCTTTTCGGACGACGCCCATAAATAATATTATAATTGAAACTGGTCTCCCAACCTTAGAAAATAGACTGTATGAGTTAAAAGCTAAAATAGTCCCTAAGCTTCTTAATTCAAACAAATCCATTCTCGGTGATGACGTAAGAAAGATTATTATTGCGAAGAAAATTCCAAAGTCACCATCTGCAATTGACCATTGTTTGTGCAT
>NW_023998710.1:0-1116 GCF_014805625.2 Glossina fuscipes
GAAAAGTATGGGGTTTAAGCAGCTGCCATAAAGCAAACCCTCTTGTACCTTGTCCCGCACTCAAGAACAGAAAGCGCTTTGATAAGAAGTAGAGAATGCAAAAACCTATCTTGAGGGAGATAGCAATGAGCATTTCGCAGTCATATGCCTTGCTGATGTCAAGGGACAAGAAAACAACCTTTCTACCCGGTTCTTTTCATTGCTAATAAGCATGGATAGGCCACTGATCAGCCTATTTGTATATTTATTTTTTTGATATGCAAAATGACATGATGTTGTAGGCGTTAACTAAGCTGTCTTTCTTTGACCATAAGGCTCATGAATTTTAAAACTGAAGTGAGAACGATTAGTCTAAAGTTGCTAGTATCATCGTGACTTTTACTAGGTTTGAGGATTGGATGTTAGCTGTTCAGCAATGATTGAAGGCAGTAAGCAAGGCCAATCGACTTTTCACAGAAAGCTCTCTGACAATGTCGCCGCAGTCAGCTGCAGAAGATTTTTCTTACAAAATCTTTGAGAAGTCCTTATATAAGGAAGGGGTAACACTGTGTAATAATATTGAGGCGCTCGTCCGGATTAGAAACCCCCACTGAGCCCCACGTTTTGTAAGACGATGACAATTTGTGAAATTCGAAAAGGTCAAGAATTACCTACAATACAGTTCGTCAATAGTGCGGACACGGTGCTTTCATGTTGAAATAAAGTAACGTGCGACTCGACTAAGTGTAGCGCATCATAAGACATGACGAATTGGTTCATTTTGTCCAGCAAAATGTTTGGCTGTTGCGATGATTTTACAGACTTATAACCCTAAAGAATTTGCTAAAGTTTTTCTAAACGAGATGTACGTTGGTTGTTAACATCAACTTTCGTCTGTTGAGGGGATTTTGATAGCCGCGTTTGTGCTAAGGGATCCGGGCTGAGGGATGTTCGATTTTGCATTAGTTTCTTTGTTGTATCTTTGTTTAGTGAGGATTTAATTATCCTCTTGATTAATGTCCTTGATATTCTCACCAAGGAAAAAAGTGAGAAGTGGAGGAAAATTATTTTCATATTCATTGGTATCAAGACGGTCGTAATAGTTGTGGGTATATTTTTCTCCAAATACTTTGAACG
>NW_023998711.1:0-1952 GCF_014805625.2 Glossina fuscipes
TTTGAAATGTAGCCAAGTTTATCCATAGACACGTTGTGAGGTCGTTTCGACCCATTCCCTAGGGCTGGGGCAGCGCAGCGGGGAAATTTGTACTCACAGGGACTCCTCAATTCTCCACTTTATTCTTTAATTATTTCTGCACTTTACTTTATAATTAATTTAATTAAAACTGCCAGTCTATATCCGACTTGTCTACTCGAGAGTCTACTCTCGACTCGCAAACACGACTAAGTTAACTAAAACTAAAATTAGCCTATTCTACCCTATTCTATTCTTATGCTGTTTCTATCCTATCTTAATCTATTCTTATTCCATTGCTATCCTATCTTAACCTAGCACTCCCTTCCCCTCACCAGAGACGGAGAACCCGTGACGCCAAAACGAGGGATGACTTTGGGTCCTCACAATGTTTACAACCATCGAAATGTTCCTCATTTTCCCTGTTTTCCTTAATTATGATTTTGATAAAATTATTGGGTCGAGCAAAATTTTTGCTCAGATACAGTCCGTATCACTGGATCGCGGATAATTTTGTACAAGAGAAATACACTTCAAAGTTCTTTTATTTTATTACTTTGTCTTTCATAACAGTACGAATATTTATTTACAATTATATTTCTTACATGTAGGATTATTTAAAATTTATTTTGGTCGTACTCTCAGCTCTAATGATATTGCGCGACTAACTTTCCCTTCCACAAATATTCTATTTATATACATTTTTAAAAGCATGTTACTATACCTAGATTTATGGTTTTATTTCTAATTCCAGCCTGCTTTTCCGCTAATCGTTTTCATCGGCTTGCATCTGCATGAGGCGCCTGCGAATGCTCATTTGGTTTTTCCTTCTTTAGGGAATTTATTATTACGAAAATTACTTAGCTGACATTTACTGAATTAGGGATTTTCCTACCACTACCCTCCAGTTAATCTTGTTCGTCCCGAACAAGGTCATTTCCAAAAGTGGTCAGTCTGCTTACGTGTGCTACTTTATTTGTAGTTAAGTCTTTCTGATGTTTATGGATGTATTAGACTCTATCAGTTATCCTCGAGATGACTTTGTATATATTATTACGAAAATTACTTAGCTGACATTTACTGAATTTGGGATCTTCGTACCAATAATATTGAAAATTAACTTAGTTAAATCAAATAAACAAGAGCCATTCGACAAATACGATGCTATTATTGAAGAAATTACGCAATTTCGACGCTAAAAACTGGACCACCTGACGTTCCTCGGCGTTTTTGAAGTCGCCTTAGGGGTGTTCTATAGAAACCGAGACAAATGGCATTGAGGTGCGCGTGGTCCCCCAGTAAAAGTTTTTTAACTTTTGTCGAATGAAGTGTGTGTGTGCGTACGACGTCAACTGCAACTGCCGCTGGAAGGCGACGCTTCGCTTGTTGATCAATTCTGACCGCTTTGACTAGCGATTTTATGGCACTAGTAGTAGCATTAGTCAGTTGGAAGAATCATCTGACCGAGCAGGAGCAGCTTGTGATGCGTGATTCGCTTTCAATCCCACCGCACATTTTCTAGAACATGCCGGATTTTTCGTACTTTGTTGTCCATCTTTTTAAAAACGGCTGGATTTCATTTTGTTTCAAAAGACAAAAATTCCGGTTTTCAAATTTTTCAAACTAAAATTTTTAATTCAAAATGACTTCAATTTATTTTTATTGCTGTTTAATTCCGTAGCAATGTCGTAAAGTACAATGCACCTATGGTTTTTGAATTTTTGAATGGACCACGATAATAGTTGATCCACAGAACGCAAACCGATATTTCGAGAGCAAATTATTTACATGCTGTTTATTTCGATAAAATATCGGCAATACAAGCACCAGGGATGTTCTCATCTTCTTAAGGGAAGTGACGTTATCGCGAGTTTTGATTCCTTTTTGCAACGAAATTTCTCTTACTCGACCAATCAAAAAGCATCTATTGAGAA
>NW_023998712.1:0-2991 GCF_014805625.2 Glossina fuscipes
AGTTCATATTCGCAGGCGCGTCATGCAGCTCCAGGCCGACGAAAACGTTTATCAGAAAAGCAGGTTACCGAATTAAAGATCAAGTCATAAAATTAGATACTAGTAATATGATAGTAAAAATGTATATAAATAGAATATTTGTGAAAGGCAATAGAGTAGAAAAAGAATATTTGAGTTAAGCAATCGAACGTATTCCTAAAAATAAATTGTGAAAAATTCTCCATAAAAAGATATATAATTGTAAATAAAAGAACTTTGAAGTGTATTTTTCTTGAGCAAAATATTCACGATCCAGTGATACGGCCTGTATCTTAGAAAAAGGGAATTGCATAACAATATTGTGAGGACCCAACGTCGTCGTTCGTTTTGGGCTCACGAATTATCCGTCCCTGGCAAGGGGAAAGGAGTGTTAGGTTAAGATAGGATAGGAATAGAATTACAATAAATTAAGATAGGATAGGAATAGAATATGAACAAATTAAAATAGGATAGGAATAGGATAAGAATAGATTAAGAATAAATAGGAGTAGATTAAGATAGAGTAGGAATAGAAATAGAAGTAGATTAAGACTAGAGGAAGCATAGATTAGAACAGATTAAGCGTCGGCTAAGGAGAGGTTAAGAATAGGGCAATGAAAATAAGTTAAGGGAGTCGAGAGCAGATTCTCGAGTAGAGAAGTCGAAACGACCTCACAATATACATATATATATTTATACTACGAGGACCCAAAATCGTACTAGAGAGTACATTATCATAAGCATAGGATAGGCAAAGAATAAGAATAGGATGGACAGAGAGTAAGAATAAATTAAGATAAAAGAAGAATAGATTAAGCGTAGGCTAAGGATAGGTTAGGAGTAGGGTAATAAAAATAGGTTAAGTTAGTCAACGTTAGACTCTCGAGCAGAGAGGAAGTTAGTCTGGCTGTAGATAGTCATTACTAGAAAGTCGAGTTTGAGTCTTAGTCGTGATATACGGAATAAAATTTAAATCTAAAAGCGAACAATAAAGATACATATTCTTGTGCAACAGATAAATATTCTTGTGCTGCACCAGCCGTAGGAAAGGGAGGAAACGTCCTCACAATACATATTGTGTTAAAAAGGTGAATATTGCATCTATTTAGTGTACGTTGTAAAGAAGCAGACTTCCTTACTCGCTTAAACCGTTAAAGGAGTTGTTGTTCAGATGTAAACAAAAATCAACTAAGCTATATATAACTCTAGATAAGCTTATTAAATTTCATCATTCAATGCTCTTGCATTCAAAATCTACTCCTGTTATCTTTACTCAAACTTGTAATGCAACGCTGCATGACTTCGTTTTACAGCTTTACATATAAGTACGAATGTAGCTTTCCGTAAGTTATTCTCTCAAGTAGACAGTAGCATGTAAGTGGTAGGATAAGTAAACAAACCTCGTGGGAAATGCTCTAGGCAAATAACGATCTTTCTTTTAGTTTTTCAGCAGCAGTTGAAGGAACAGATGAGTCAAGAACCCCTTAAGTAGTAGAAGTTTGTTGTCCTGTCCGTCCCTGTGCACTTGCTTCATTATCTTATAGATTCTCGGCGCGAAAGGATACTTTAGTTCTACCGCCAACTAGTGGTTGGAAGCTCGGTAAAGTCCGTGCGGTAAAGGGTCCTTAAGATAACAGTGTGCTCTTGCATCATTATCTTCCGGCCCGAAAGTACACCGTAGGAACATTACACCTTTAGGGACCCGGTAGACTGCCTGCTGAACCACTAAAAAAATTAACAAATCATACATGTAACAGTTTCATTTTCGCAAGACAGCGGATCATATTCCCTCATTAAAAATGAAAACAAGGCTGCCCACTACATACGTGTTGATTTACTTCTTTCCCCACTTCGCAAATGAGGTCATCTTGTACTCTTCTTGAATTACGCAAAGATATTGTGAGGAGCTAAAGTCGTACCCCGTTTTGGCCTCACAGTTTCTCCGTCTCTGGTGGGGGAGAGTGGTAGCTTAAGGTGGAAAAGAAAGTTAAAGAATAAGGTAGAGAAGTAAGTTAGAGAATAAGTTAGAGAATAAACTAGAGGGTAAGAGTAGGATAGGAGAAGGTTAAGATTAGGTAGAGTTAGTAAGGAAGTCGAGTCTAGACTCCCGAAGAAATCGGAGGCGACCGCGCATAATAAATAATAAAATAAAGAATGCTATAATCGGAATCAATACAAATTTCTTGCTGAGCTACCCCATCCTTAGAGAACGGGCACTTATACCCTCTCAATATATTTGACTTAACGCAAAATACGGAGGTTCCGTTAATTTAACGAATAAATTTCCTGGAGCGGGCCGCTGGAAAACCTTGAGCGAAACCCCAGCTATTAATTACCCACGTTACAACGTGATTAGCAATCTATTCGGTTCGGCCTATACCGTTCAAACTGTCAACTTTTTTCAGCGCCAATACAAGATCGGCTCGAAGTTCTCCCTAGCTGGAATTTATGCGGATGGAAGGCCTTTTTTCATGTAGTGAATAAAACGCTTCATTAAATTACCAATTCACAACAATTACCTTTATTTCATTTTACTAGGGCTATTTATACTTAAATTTTACAAGAACACCTGTAACGGCCGCGAACAAACCTCGGGTAGGGTGTCTGTCGGTCTGTATCAACCGCAAGCGGCGCAATAACGGCATGCCGTTAGACAAAATCATGCGGTTTTGTGGTACCGCTAATAAATCGCATGATCTTGCGGTATATGTGTTTATTTTATTCTTTTCTGTTTTCCTTACTTACAAGTACAGGCAAAAATCGTATGATTTTGCGGTGCCTTTGCTTGCTCTTGCAAGTACAGGCAAAAATCGTATGATTTTGCGGTACTTCCCTTTTTTTTCCTTTTGCTCTTGCAAGCATAGGCAAAATCGTATGATTTTGCGGGATCTATGTTTGCTCTTGTGAGAGTAGCGGCAAGCCGTTATAGGGAGAGCAACAGGAAGAAGAAGAGGGTAATTGAGTAAAAAAAAA
>NW_023998713.1:0-2093 GCF_014805625.2 Glossina fuscipes
CGGAAATGGGTATAAACGATTCGGTCACGTCTCATTTACTTCTCATTGATTTTCCTTTCGTATCACGGCTTTTAAGGCCATTTTATGTAACATATTGTTTCTTAAGTCCAAAAAACGATGATTACTTCTTAAGGTTTTAAGTTAATTGGAATTACTTCAATAAAGTGGAGCAGTTTAACAAAGACTCTGTGTCTCTCGTATAACAATTTTTAACACATTTTTTAGAAATCTCCAACAATTACCGCACTGAGGATTATAATGCCAACATATGGTATGAATAAATAAGTATTCATAATTAATTTGCTTGAATTGAAGGCAACAAATCAGAAGAACAATAAGAAGAAACAAAAAAAAAAAATAAATTACATAAATTTGAAACGAAATCAAGAGAAAATATTGTGCTCGTTGAAAAGGATCTACTTTTTCGACGAAACACTTAATTTTTAGTGTTCACCGAACAACAGGGCTTTTGGACAAGAAGCCTAGGATTATGCATTGCAGTCATGTTGTGGTTAATCAACTACAGTTCTTGGAACAGTTTTCCGTACGCAATCGGTCGTCTAATTACTGAAAACATTAATAAGAGGCCTTAGTGCGAACAATTTCATCTGCAGTCGCAGCATTTTTATACTTACCATCATTTGCAAAGCCCAGATGGAGCCTTCAAAGATCCAATAAAGTGTGTACATTTTGGTCAGCACTAAGCTATAAGGCTAGTCGCAAACATAAAGCTATCAAATTGAAATTAACAGAAAGCATTAGCAGCCCACTATGAACAGAAAAAATTATCTACGTCATTAAATTTACTGACAATTTTAGTTGTTTTATGTTGAAATGCTATACGGTATCATATAAATGATATATCGCAATATAATAAACAGAAAGATAAATGAAAATTAACAAAATAGAAGAATTCGTATTCTTCATCATGTTAAAAAATTTTAGAACTTTATAATGTTTCAATAAAAATTTGCTAAAGTCGATTTTTATAGCTACTACCGAGGCATAGGGAAATTTTGTCATACTATTAGATCCACCCCAAAGAAAGCTTCAAAGACCCTGGCAGGTGTATATATTCTTGATAGGCGCGAAATTCTGAATATCTTTAGCCATCTCTGTGAGTCCGTGTCTCTGGTTGGTGTATGTTGTTGCCATCTTCCTTGAGGCAATAATTAAGACAGCGTCTTTAAATTTGGTAAGAATATTAGAAGCTCTTTTATGCAGGTTTGTATAGAAAATGGACCAAATTGTTCAAAACACATGCCCACAGTAAAGCGCGCGAACTGTACGCAACTTCTTTTCTCTAAACAAACATTTATGGATTTTTGCTCATTACCCATTACTCATAAATTGTGGGAAATAGAAAGCTGAAGATTCTTTTTGAAAGACCCTTGTATATATGTACAAAAACGAGATATGTCGGCTACGTCTACACAAAGTTATAAATGATCAAATTTTCATTAGTTTTACTTTCTCGATCTTTTCTGCTTTTTACTAATAAGGTAAAAAAGGGAGAGTGTTGAAAATTATTCTGTACATTCCTCAAATAATAATAAGCCATGTATTTGAAAATTTGTTGATTCTAAAGTAAATATGGAGAGTCCCACAAAGCGGAGGCTCACTTTTTCCCTAGCAGTTCGGATTAGGGGAGCAAAAGAACTTAGATTAGAATTTGGAAAACCAATGGTGTCGGCAATACGGGTATCAAATAATATTTGTATAGATTAAAATAGTGTAAAAAATTTTGTTTTATGAATAAAAACTTGACGCGTTTAGAGAAAACCGCAGCTTTCCACAGTGAAATAGCTCAACCTGTTATGTATGGTCACTGGCATAAAATCTATATGAAACGTTCAACTACAAAAGGCGTAAAAGAATTTGGTAGAAAAAATCTGCTTTTCATATAATGAATGGTGATGGGTGTGTAAGATTCGACCGCGATTGAATATAACATTCTTATTCGTCATATGCTATGTAAAGCTGTACAAGACATACCAGTTTCCAAAATACGATTGAAATGAAAATGCATGCAAACAGCAAAAATCAGTTTAACAATATCAAGCATTTTAATAAATAATGAAAATTGTTTTCCA
>NW_023998714.1:0-1357 GCF_014805625.2 Glossina fuscipes
TAAAAATTTCAAATTCCTTCTGATTTTTAAAATTTCGTCTGTTTTTCCAGTAAATAAATTGGTGTTAGTTTTTTTCATACCATACAAATTTGAAATTCCTTCTGATTTTCGATCAAAGAAAGTGGTGTACATTTTTTTAATACTAAACATATTTGAACTTTTTTCTATTTTTTAAAATTCCCTCTGTTTTTCGATTAAATAAACTGTTGTAAGTTTTTTTCATACTGTACAAATTTGAAATCCTTTCTAATTTTCCATTAAAGAAACTAGTGTAAGTTTTTTTCATACTACACATATTTCAAATTCCTTCTGTTTTTCGATGAAAGAAACTGGTGTAAGATTTTTTTCATACCTTACATATTTCAAATTCCTTCTGATTTTTCGATTAAAAAACTGGTGTAAGTTTTTTTCATACTTTACAAATTTGAAATTCCTTCTGATTTTCGATCAAAGAAAGTGGTGTATATTTTTTCAATACCAAACGTATTTGAACTCCCTTCTATTTTTTAAAATTCCTTCTGTTTTTCGATTGAAGAAACTGGTGTAAGTTTTTTCATACTACACAAATTTAGAATTCCTTGTGTTTTTCGATTAAATAAACTGTTGTAAGTTGTTTTCACACTATATAAATTTGGAATTCCTTCTGATTTTTAAAATTTCATCTGTTTTTCGATTAAATAAACTGGTGTTGGTTTTTTCATACCATACAAATTTGAAATTCCTTCTGATTTTCGATCAAATAAAGTGGTGTACATTTTTTTAATACTAAACATATTTGAACTTCCCTCTATTTTTTAAAATTCCTTCTGTTTTTCGATTGAAGAAACTGGTGTAAGTTTTTTCATACTACACAAATTTAGAATTCCTTGTGTTTTTCGATTAAATAAACTGTTGTAAGTTGTTTTCACACTAAATAAATTTCGAATCCCTTCTGATTTTTAAAATTTCATCTGTTTTTCGATTAAATAAACTGGTGTTAGTTTTTTTCATACCATACAAATTTGAAATTCCTTCTGATTTTCGATCAAATAAAGTGGTGTACATTTTTTTAATACTAAACATATTTGAACTTCCTTCTATTTTTTAAAATTCCTTCTGTTTTTCGATTAAAAAACTGGTGTTAGTTTTTTAGAAATTCCTTCTGATTTTTAAAATTCCTTCTGTTTTTCGATTAATTGGGGTAAGTTTTTTTCACACTATATAAATTTGGAATTCCTACTGATTTTTAAAATTCCCTCTGTTTTTCGATTAAATAAACTGTTGTAAGTTTTTTTCATACTGTACAAATTTGAAATCCCTTCTGTTTTTCCATTAAAGAAACTGGTGCAAGATTTTTCATACTACACAAATTTGAAAT
>NW_023998715.1:0-3415 GCF_014805625.2 Glossina fuscipes
CAGTTGTCTGTATAAGAAATTGCGGTTGTTGTAGGAATAAATATTTGTTGGACGAAAAGTTAAAGTGCAAAAAAAATTAAATAAATTGCTCCAAGGTCACTTGTATGTGACAAATATTTGCATTGTTGGACCTCTTAGACATTAAGTTTAAATTTTTCTAAGCGCTCTAGCTTTAAGACACACTCACATAAACGTGAAGATTGCCGCTTGTTTTTATGTAAATGCGATTAATCATGAATAGTCATCAAAGCCCTTATATTGAAGAATGATCAAAACGTGAATTGGTTCAAATTCGGTAAGAAAATTAAAGTCGGGTAAGGCCGACTATTAGATACCCTACCACCCCTCTTCGATTCCCTAAAACAGTTATTCACTAGTTTTGGTAACACCAAAAGCGAGGCATTATTTTCATGCAAAGGCATTCTTTTCATGAAAACTCGTATTGAAGGAATCCTTACGTGGGGTGGTATCCAAAAAAGTAAACCTATGTATTTCAAGTTTGGTAAGGTTGATTTCTATGTTAATATATCATCATGAACTAATTTTCATCATGAAATATTAAAAAGAACAGCTTTTTACAGTGTGAAGAGTCAGTTTTCGTAGAAACGGCTACATAAAGCAGGGTTCAAAATACTTGCGCCGAAACAAATTTTTCATACCAATTTAGAATGTCCAGGACTATATAGAGAAATTGCAATTTCGTTCAATATAACGATTTTGCAAAATAAGAGAAATACACGGAGAGTGGTCGAAGAAGTGGGCCGATCTAAACCATTTTCAATATTATATGTTTCTGAATCAAAGAACGTCACTGTACAAAATTTCATTCAGATTTCGCAAAAACTGCAACCTGCAGCTTGAACACAAATTGCACGAACGGACATCACACGAACAGACAGACAGAGGAATCAAGATAGAACTTTAGAAAATGATTCCAAATTGTCGGTATAGTAAAGGGGGGCCTATCTAAAGTCCTTCCGTGTCTTAGATATGTCCTCACAAACGTAGTATATCCTGTTTCAAAAATGGTGAAGGTTATAAAAGTTATCTATTGAAGAAAATTTATTACATCGCCTTTGAAATAAGCGTCAATACTGGTAATGTGACTAACTAAGGCAACATATGCCACTTCTTTATCTTACGCTTTCATTTGATTCAAAATTCCCTCCTCCAACTACAATCTTTAGCCACTGAATGAGCAAAGGAAAATGTCTTACTTCACCTTTCGACAAATGCTCTAATGCAACGATAAGCGAAGTTGGGGTCTTACACGCCATGTGCCATACAACTGCAAAGGAACAAGTGCCTTTGAAGTGACGCTTTAACGCTAATACGAACACTTTTGATGAACCTAGGTTCGTAGTCGGTAAATATTAGGCAGAAAGAGACGTTACTCCAAAGTACTTTGCTGTTACTCTGTAGTTAATAAAATTGTAAAAACTTTTGTTACTTAATATTATTTAGGTAAATCTAACAGCCAACTAGATACATGACAATCCGATGTCTTTTGTATACCCAACACTAACATAAACGCTACATTCGTAATTTTACTTTCTTCTAAATACCAAATTCTCTATGGAGCAAGACTCAATTTCCGTCTGTCAGCCCTTTGATGCGCCGTATCGCTTCTTATAATTTCACCAGTTACGATAAAAAACTGTTGCTTAGCATGCATATCCTTAGTTAAAAAAAACTGTCATTCGCAATTTACTAAATTGGATTGCAAACCATACTAAAGCACACTGTTGAGTAAGTCCATCTGAAATTAGAATACAGAAAGGAACTTTTTGATTAGAACACAAAATGCTGAAATTCTTATCTTTTTCTTATGTGGCCCACCAAAGATTACTTTCATGTTAAAGTCGCGGTATGTCAAAGTATACATGAAAGCTTTGACATACCGCGACTTTAACCACAATCAATGGACTACAATTTTTAATTTATCTCAATCAAATAATGTTTATGTTGACATCTTTACCTCTGTAATAATAAATAACTTCTACAGGGTTTACCTAAAGTTCAAAGTTTTTAATAAACATTTATGTTTACACATGAATAACTTTACATATGGTAACCCACTGATCGCGTAAGAAAGAAGAATATATGAATGTTACCTATGTGTATGGCTCAATATTCCAAGAGACTAGGGGGCTTGCTTGATGTGAAAAAAACTTCTTTACTTTTCTCATTATCTTCTGTCTGAATTAAACACCTAACATCTACTGGTAAGATAACTTTAATCTTTGATCGTGATCAAATCTTTTTTGCACATAACCGTTATCCTAAAAAGGACAAAAAAAGTAAAAGAACTAAGTTTCCATGCTCTATAACATGGAGTGGGCACGGCCGATTTCTTTTTGTTTTCGAAAAAAAGTTTTTGTCAGACAGACGAGTGGGCGTTATAGGCGTGTCTTTGGAAAATTGACGTTGTCTCTATTTTTATTTGCAAATTTTTAGGGGATGTCTTTATCATCGCAAACGGGAGAATGTTTACCACAAGATACTATAGATTTGCGCAGACAGGCAGATGGACAGACGGACATATTTAGGTGCATTCCAAATTTGAAACTGGCCAAGAACTTTTATACTTTGTGGGGTTTTTGAAGGTTGTCTCTGCGGCTTATAAAGGTATTGAAAAAACAATAAAATTTTGATACACCGTGATATTGGGTAGGCGTGTTCAATTTTTTTCCATTTTTGTAGACAAATGCCTACAGAATATGCGCTCAAATTTTTATGCATTTATTTGCTATAATTTATGAGTAACAAACAAAAAAACCAATTTTTTATCCCTTTTGAAAAACGGGATAAGTGCTGTGGGCGTGTTCTTCAACCAATGCAGCCCGTTTTCAATGTCAACGTATGTGCAAGAACTTCCGATGTGTCTGCCAAATTTGAAGTCGATAACTTCATTTCTATGGCCGGGAGAATGTTTACGACGGACATTAAACAGACGCACAGAGGGACATGCTTAAACCGCATGCTCGGCCGTACCCAGCAGTCAGGATTCACACATTGATTAACTGCTGCGTTTAAACTGAACATACAGGCTGTCACCTCCACCCGCAGGTACTCATGACATAATGATTTGGCTCCTCACCCTAGCGGAGCTTAAAGTTAGACTATAAAGACTTACTTTATTCGACATAGTCACTTTTGCCTGCGGTTTAACCGTACAATCCCGGCTAACCAACACTGGACTACCAATCTTCAAGATATATTAGCATCGGGTGCTACAACTGACATGGGGGACAGTACCACGCTTACGACTATTATTACATTAACATTATGTAACTAGTTACCAGCCGGTCGGTTAGGATTTCCTTCTTAGCAATAGTCTAGAAAAGAGTGCTTGTTCCAGTGTATCCCTATCTTTCAGAAAACTTACCGCCAAGTTATAGACAGTTTAGAGGGA
>NW_023998716.1:0-1295 GCF_014805625.2 Glossina fuscipes
TTTATTTATTTTCGTTTTATATATTTTTTTCTTTTTAAGTTTTTGGGTCTCTTGTTTTCTCGAGAATTTCCTTAGTGCGTTTTTTTGTCACCTCTTTGAAGTTCATGTAATCGCGTTGGTTACTCTTTGGTTGTATGTTGTTTTCTACCAGAGCGTGTTTGTTTCTTCTGTCTTTCGTTTCCCTGTAGTTATTGTTTTGTTTTCTACCCGAGCGAGTTTGTTTCCTTCGTCTTTCGTTTGCCTTTGCATGCCATGATCATGTGATCCCTGTTGTTGCATTTTCTTCTTGTCGTCAGAGTTGTGTGTATGTATCTTTGCGTTGTTTTCTTCTGTAGTTGGTTTTCTTCTGCTGATTTCCTTTTGTCGATTCCTCTTTTCTGATTTTCTTCTGTGATGGTTTCCCTGTTTTCTGTTGACTTTTTTTTTTTATATTTTGATTTTCTTCTGTTGGTATTTCTGTTTTCAGATGCTTTTCTTTGGCTGGTTTCCTTTTGTTGATTCCTCTTTTCTGATGATTTTCTTCTGTGATGGTTTTTCTGTTTTCTGTTGATTTTTTTTTTTTTATTTGTTGATTTTCTTCTGTTGGTATTTTTCTTTTTTTTCTGTTGGGTTTTCTTTTCCACTGTTATTTTCCTTTCTGTATTCTCTTTTTTTGGTTTTCTTAGTGGTATTTTTTTTGTTTTTTTTCTTGGTTTTTTTTTCCATGTTCTTGTATTTTTTTTTGTTTTTTTTTTCAATATTCTTTTCTTTTTGTATTCTCCTTTTTTTGTTTTCTTCGTGTTTTTTTTTCTATTTGCTTTTTTTTTTTAATGTGCTTGTATTCTCGTTGATTTTCTACGTGTTGACGATCTTCTATTGATTTTTTTGTTGATGTTTTCCTGCTGGTGTTTTTCGGTTGTTGATCTCTTTTTTTTATTTGCTGATGTTCCTCTGTTGTTTCTCGATTTGTTGGTTGATGTTTTCCTGTTGATTTTTCTCTGTTGATATTTTTGCTATTGATTTTTTTTCTATTGATGTTTTTGCTATTGATTTTTTTTCTGTTGATGTTTCTCTGTTGTTTTTTTTTTGTTGTTGATTTTTCTCTGTTGATGTTTTTGCTTTTGATTTTCCTCTGTTGCTGATTTTGTGTTGAGGGGGAGTGGAGTGGCTGGCTATTGTTCGTGGAATTCCTTGACTTCGTTGACGTGGGCCCTCTTGGTTGAAGATCCGTCTAGGCTTTGTACTGTTATGATCACCGGTGACTCGTAACCCATGACTCGATAGGGTCCGTCAAATTTGGGGGCCAGCTTGGTGGC
>NW_023998717.1:0-4127 GCF_014805625.2 Glossina fuscipes
AAAAAAAGGAGTTTTGGTGTTTCAAGCTTAACTGTTATTAAGATATGCATGTAAATTTAAACAAATAAGCAGGTAATGATTTTACATAAACACAAGTAAGAAAATTATATTCGCCGGGTGCTGAATCTCGCAGACCCATCGCTATGTTTTTCTCATACCACTCTCCAAGTTCTTTTATGTGATATCCATATCTCTGGTATTATTAAGAAAAATGTAATTACGGTGTCTACCGTATTCATTTTAGAATTAAGCCACTTTTAGGGAGATAATATACCTTCCTTTACGAAATGTACAAAATGTCTTCTTTGCGTTATGACAAATAAGCATAAAATCTCAAAAAAGTGAAAAAAGATAATTTTATCACTTGTAACTTTGTGTGGGCATGGCCGACTAGTTCCATTTTCGTAAAGTAAATAGGTAAAATTTCACGGTTCTAACTACAATAATTTCGCAGTAACGAACAAAAATTGAAGAATTTTTAATTAAAAAACCTGAGTTGCGCTCAGTGTACGCTTCTCTGCGGACCAACCTGCGTGCAAAATTTTCAAATATTTCTACTAAATTTGGAATCGATATCTTCATTTTTGCCACCAGTAGACTACCAACAATAGACATCCCACACCGACGGACAGACTTGGCTTGATTAATTCAGAATTTCACGCTTATCAAGAATGCATATACATTATAGCGTCTCTGAAGCTTCCTTCTGAGCTTTAAATACATTATACAAAAAACCAAACCCATCTTACAGTGTAAAACCCGTTATACCCTTACAGGGTATGAAAAGAGGAACAAAAATTGTTTTTAAGTGGTGTATATCAGTGTAAAAAAAAGAAAAGAAAATGGTACACTCTGAATGATGTTGCAAAACAAACAAAAAACAAATAAAATCAATTATATCGAGACTTGTACAGAGTGTAGCCGAAAATAATACTTAGAAGTTTTAATTACTTTCATAAAATTTAAAAAAATAATCCTTTTTAAATCATTAGATAATTATTTATTGTCATTCAACATTTTTCCTAAATACATACAAAACTCTTTTTGTAAATTTGCGGAGAACACGAAAAAGAAACTTGAGATGGCTATTAAAAATAGATTTATTTCATATATAATTGACGTAAAGTGTATTAATTTGAAATAAGGGAGTTTGAAATGGTTGTTCACTTGAAAGATGTGCAGCGGAGGATGGGACTTCTATGATGATGGCCGAAAAGTGAAGGAAGGTGCGAAAGAAGGAAGAATAAAGTCAACATATTATAGGTAGTACAATGCATGGATCACAAGCGCTGTAAGTATTCCTTTAAATAAGAGATGAAAACCCAGAAAAATGTATTAAACATGCGGGTGCTGTGATTTAGTGGCGGAAGTATAGGGAGTGTGTGTTTATGAATATGTGTATATAAAACAAAAAAAAAAAAGCAGACTTGGCAAGGACTAACGGGCATAGGCTCGATGAAGATAGGAAAACGGAGGACAACCACATCAAAAGGTTAGCGGTCAGATGAGTTCATGACATGAGTTCATATTCACCTATCGCATTTTTGTACTTTGTTTTTGTTGCAACCCCTCAATTGGGCTAGCCATGTTGAAAAAACAGCTCTGACATAACGTTACCACCTAGAGACATATAAATATACTTTTGATCTCATAATCTAAACACTTAAAAATTTGCGTCGCTCTACTATATATATTTATAGCAGGAAAAAGAAACTTCTGTATCCATCGAAGGAGAATATTCGACACAATGAATTAAAATTGTTTTGAAGATATTTTTGTAGCGGTCGTTGGGCCTGAGCAACTTGAACTTGATATGAAACTATTGCTTTATGTTAGTTTTAAATCCACCAAATAGGCGTGTGGGCGTTGTAACCGGTTTGAGTCATTTTCAATTTTTTTTCCAAATTTGTAGACGATATTTTCCTTTTTGGCGAACGGGCGAATGGTTGGTATAGATACTACACAGTTGGCTATACAGAAAGACGTGCGGACGAACAGACGGATATGTTTAGGCATACTCTGAATTTGACACTGGTCAAGAATGTGTACACTTTATAAGACTTTTCAAGTTTGCTTCTGGGCATTACAAAGTTTCAGACAAAAATATAAAATTTTGAAAAAGTGTAACATTGATTAGGCGTGTTCCACTTTTCTAAGGCTCCTCATTCTATTTGCTATATGGTTTAAAGGAAGTCAAGTTTACTACTTGTTCACTCTGGTTTCCGTCACGCACGTTTTTTGAAGCTCCTTTTATTTATTGTATACGTGAATGATCTGCATTTCCTGTTTTTCTATTATGATTGCACTTCATGTGTGGCTTTTAAACAAAATGTGAAGGATTGTCTCGATTATGTTTTTCTGAGCTGTTATGCTAATTTTATATGATTATTTTATGAATGTATGCATTCTCTCTCTCTTTTTCCGTTGGATTGTTATAGTTGCTGCGTATTCTATCTCTTTGCACATATTGGGGCTGGGGAGCCAATTCCGTCCTTTTGATTTGTATTTTGATTATTTTACACGTATTAATTGAATTTAATAACACATATATTTACACAATAAATATATAAATGAATATACTCTTTCTTAATTCTCCGGACACCAGACGTATTCCTTCGTGGGAGAGTAGTTCCTTTTTTGAAATAGTTGTGTTAAAAAAAACGGTTTTGCATCCATCTAAATCTGTTATTATTTACATATAAAAAATAGCATTTAAAAGTAATAATTATACAACAATAATAATCGATGGTATCGTACTTATGGACTCTATGAAAGCCACTCTTATCTACCAAATAAGTTGCTTGTTCACTTTTTTGTTTTGCTGCCTGCCGAAATTTCGACTTTAAAGCCTTGAGTCTTTACTCAACAGTTTGGCAACTCTGCACGCGCGTTGTGGTCGTGTTTTAATTCTTTGCAAGAAATATTTCAATTTCTTAGTATATCTCTTTATTCGAATCTAAAGTATAAAAATCTTTAAAAGAAAGTGTGTAATTTATTCTATATGAAATATATTAATCTTTTACGTGAAATTGTACACAACAATTAGATCTCTTAGTAAAAGTCTTTCTTTTCTCTGTTAATTTTTGTTTACAGTTTGCTTTGCTTTCGCTCTGTATTTACAGTGTCAATGAAAAAGAGATTTTTCGTTTATTTTCTGACAATTCTTGTGTAGTGAAACTCTTTAGTTTTCTGTTTTTTTTTTTCTTCATAATCTCCTTCTGTCGTGTTTCACTGGACTTGGATTGTTTATTTACTCCATGATGTGTGAAAACAGGTTCAGAAACTGAACGATTCATCTCTCTGCAAACGTTCTTGCCACGAAAAGTGTGCTCCTATTGAAGGCCGTGCTGCAGATGCAGTCATGGATCCCTCTAAAGGATTACAATGGTCATGTCCTGACTGTAGGAAGCGGGGCATTTATTTCTATAAACTCCTCATGGAGACGAGAAATAGTTTCTCAGTTTTAAGCAAAAATCTTGGGAGAAGTTTAACATAATTAAGACTAGGTTTAATGAGTTTCGTTATATATCACTCATCTTCCTCCCATGCTAGTGAAGTTACAATACGTAGCGTCGCGTGTGGTACGTAACTTCTGAGTTCTCCCAAGTCTGATTCGCTGATTCAAGTTAGCGCTCACACATAAGCCGAGAAGTCCTTCTGGTGTTAACGGTGTTGAAGTGGCAAGTGTATCTCCGCCCAGTGGCATCACTCAATTTACTCCGGCGTCATTGCCGAAAGCTTATAAAGAAAATAACAAATCCACCTTTCTCCCTCAAAAACCTAAGTGTTCTTCAGGCTCATTATCTCTCATTTATCAAAAAGTAAATTCAAAAATTCGTTCTACTTTCTTAAATTCAGTGAACATGGATTTTTCCTGTTTGGTCTTTACTGAAAGTTCGTTAAGCCTGATCTACATTTGTCGGAATTTTTCGATAATTCGTTCCAGAAATAATCGATTGAATTGCACTGGTGGTGGTGTTTTAATTGCCATAACTACGGTAGTACGCAGACATAGTCGTAGCGTTGGGTGACTTCAATTTGTCTCACGTCGCTTGGTATTACAGTGATAATTCTGGCTGACTTCAACTGAATTCAACATCATATATATCCAGTTGTTGTGTTCTTTA
>NW_023998718.1:0-1316 GCF_014805625.2 Glossina fuscipes
AATGCAAACTGAAAGGACTTCTATTACGAAAACGTTCTCAATATGTACGCTCATTCTTACCTTCAAATGTGCCATCCTATACAAATCTTTTTTCTTTCTCTCTCTTTAATTTGAAATAATTCTCATTCTACAAAAAAAGCCTTATCTGTGAGTGATCGAGTTTACTGCCTACATATATATCTGCCTAAGCTGCTTAGTTCGAATGTTTTACATAAACAGCTGTCATCTTTGACATGAATATGCAAATGAAGCTGAATACAAGTAGAAAATGTATTTCTTTTCGAACGGACATTTGATATATCGTAGAAAAACAAGAAAGATTTTTTCCGTCTTCCTTTAAAAAGTTCTGATTGGGTAAAAAATCGATTATTACGAATATTCATTCATTCATTAGTTATGTCCTATTTGTAAAAGTTCTTACTTTCAAATTTTTGTTATCACATTTTTTTTCGATTAATTGGCATTGTCAAAATCTGTTAGAAAATATATATATATATATATATAATTTTTGGAAAAATTATTGTATTTGGAAGAAAAATTTACTAATTGTATTTATTGTGAATTTTAAATACACTATTATTTAGGTGAACTGATAATTTAAGGGAGTAGGTGGAAAATAAAATTCCAATGCAGCCCCCCTTTAACATCACCTAATCTAAAACTTCATTTTAGATGTTACAAAGTTTACGGCAAGATAAGTGTGCTGAGACCGTATACCTGGAGCGTAGGTATAAAAAAATTAATAGCTTTATATACGTATATCTCTTAAATGCTAATTTTATTGCAAAATATTTCTGCCTCTTTTTATATTTAATGGTTTGATTAATTAAAATCATTAAATAGATGGTTAGTTTGTTTTGAAAAAACCTAATGGCACACAATTTGGTTTTTTTCTTCGTTATAGAACACTAACCATATATCCTCATACAAATATATACATTGAATGCATTATATATATTTAGTTAGATTTAAATTCCTGTAACTGTCTACAAGACTTCTACTCATGTCACTTTTATACCGGTCATCGAAGGATAAGGCATATGTTCAGAGGACCCACAAAGTAAATATATTTTAACAGCATCCGCCAGCTTATTTAGCTGGCTGTCTGCTTGTGTAATGCATGTTGACAACATTCTCCTGTTATTGCACGCAAGTTGGCATTATAAATGCCCTAAATCGGCTGAAGGCCACCCCACACCACCACGTAAACGAAAACCTTTGCATTTCCAAAGGAATAGAAAAAACTTTTTTTTTGCTCGTTACTCATACTCTATATAACGAAAAAGTTTAAAGGCATACTCTATGGGCACTGCTGC
>NW_023998719.1:0-2215 GCF_014805625.2 Glossina fuscipes
GTCTGACGTTCTTCTGGCGCTAGATGTATGCCTAGAGCCAGAGCACCCGTTGTAGCACTCAAAACAGTTATTGTAGCGGTACTTAAGAACACTTGCTATTTTTTTAATGCGTTGCTTTCCTTTCTGCTTTGGTTTTAACCTTTTAAACAATTTGCTCTTCTGATCAGTGGAACTATTGTTTGTAGTATGTGCTAGTATAGTAACAATAGAAGACGTTTTATAATTTGAAGGATATTTAAAAAGTGTCCTTTTTTTTTTTCGTTTCGGTTTTAAAATAATTTGTTGTTTATGGTTGCGGCATCGTTGTTTTTGTTGTAGTTTCAAAAATTTTTTATAAATTTTTTTCCCTCTTGTTTTTTTTTGTTTTAAAATGGAAAAAGGCCTAGGAGGGATTGATTCGATTTTTACGATATTTGAACTAAAAGTTTATTTAATTATTCAAAATTTTTTCTTTTCTTTTCCTTTGTGTCAAGCCGTCTTCTTTTTAACGAATGCTAATTTTAAGATAAACTTCGATTATGTTTTTTTTTTTTTTTTTTTATTTATATTATACGATTTTCACAAAATTTGTAATTAACTTATTTCTTAAATAATTGCTTTTAGTGCTTTAGATTTAGGAATGTTTAAATACAGGAACGCAGACAGATTGACCTCTCATATTAATTTTCACATCTCTTTTATAATAAATTAAATCAAAGTTTATTTCAATCTTCTTGTTAATTTTTAATAGTTAAATTAGATAAAATATTCCGATATGAAAGACACAATCTTGCGACATCTCCTAACTCTGTGATTTTTAATGTGCACTCTCATTGCTACTTTAACATAATGTGTTCCTACACGAACGCGATGCTCTTTGCTTGGTACATTCTACTAGCACACTCAACTCTTCACTCCGTTATTGTTGAAGGCAATTTTACCGCTTAAGAATTAAAAACACACGATATTCTGACTTTGTACTGCGTTTTTCTTATTTGTTTGCCTTATGAAGTTTTTTTGTCTTTTGAGATTTAATTATCAATTCTTTTTTTTTTCTTTACTCCTCTTGATTTTTCTTCTTCCTCGTTTTAAGAACAAAAGGCTGTTATAGAATTTTCTTTTATATTCCTCCTTTTTTTCCAATTTTGAATTATTAAAAGCATATTTCTTTCTATATCATTTTGTTGTTACCACTTAAACACACAACAATAAACAGTAAGCACCACGTGAAATGTTAACAGAACTGCTGTAAATAACAAGAACCGCACTCAGTGAGAGCCTGCCTAAGACTAAACTCAACTTAGAACTATCCCCTCTGACTTAAATTTTAAAACGCAGACAGACTTCTCCTTTTTACTCCATTTCCCTCTTCTTCTTCCTGTTGCTCTCTCTATAACGGCTTGCCGCTACTCTCACAAGAGCAAGCATAGATCCCGCAAAATCATACGACTTTGCCTATGCTTGCAAGAGCAAAAGGAAAAAAAAAGGACTTGCAAAAGCAAGCAAAGGTACCGCAAAATCATACGATTTTGCCTGTACTCGCAAAAGCAAGCAAAGGTACCGCAAAATCATACGATTTTTGCCTGTACCTGCAAGTAAGGAAAACAGAAAAGAACAAAATAAACACATATACCGCAAGATCATGTGATTTGTTAGCGGTACCACCAAATCGCATGATTTCGTCTAACGGCATGCCGTTATTCCGCCGCTTGCGGTTGATACAGACCGACAGACACCCTACCCGAGGTTTGTTCGCGGCCGTTACAATTCTCTTCTCTAAAACCTCTTGAGTATACACCGAATTTGCCCGGCTAATTCAGTCGGTAGAGCATGAGACTCTTAAACTCACGGAGTGGGTCGAAGCCACACGTTGGTCCGTAGTAGTTGGTCGGGGAGGAGTATAGTCGGTCTGTCTGCGGACTATTTGACGTACACATTCCATATCGCAGGCGATATCGATGGGTCCGAGCTGTAACGGCCGCGAACAAACCTTGGGGAGGGTGTCTGTCGGTCTGTGTCAACCGCAAGGAGCGGAATAACGGCATGTCGTTAGACAAATAATGCGATTTTGTGGTACCGCTAATAAATCGTATGATCTTGCGGGATATGTTTATTTTACTCTTCTCTGATTTCCTTGTTTACAAGCATAGGCAAAATCGTATGATTTTGCGGGATCTATGCTTGCTCTTGTGAGAGAAGCGGCAAGCCGTTATAGAGAGAGCAACAGGAAGAAGAA
>NW_023998720.1:0-2969 GCF_014805625.2 Glossina fuscipes
TCAATAAGATAATTAGCATCGTAAGGCGACTAGGGAATATCCCTCACTCAAGGAAAAGAAATTGCTTAGATTTATTTTCTTTAAGAATAGCTTAGAACTACGTTAATATAAGATTTTTATATATTTGGGTGCCTTTCAGTGAAATTAATATTCTGTAATTCATTTTTTTTGCTGGTTATATTTCACGTCGTCCTTACAATGGCGTATCGTTCAGTTTGCTTCGAACATTTTCAGCATACTCATAAGTCCAAACGTCCATGTTGTAACAAGGGACAAAAATCTTTTCGCTGGCTTTTTAGTTTGAACTGTGGAAGCCAAGAACTCGCTTAGACATTATTTTGAAGTAAATTGGTTTTTACCAATGTGAAAGTAAGGCTACCGTTTATGTCAAGAACACTGATAAAGAAATAAACGTCATTGCAATATATATTGATGACGTACTAATAGGCGTCTGCAATAAAAAGACGATAATCCCAAGCCAAAAAGCGGTTAACAGAAATGAAATTGAAATGGAAGACAAAGGGCTTGATCCAGATGTTTTTAATCCCAAAAATGAAGTGAATTGTGTACTGGCGACAAGAAACAAGGAACCACATAAAGTTAAGATGTTAACAGTGAAACGTATTCTAATATACCAGAGTGCATTACAAAATAAAGGATTTAAATGCAGCAAAACAGGTAGACAAGATTTATTTGTGGTTGTATGTTCTTACGAATCGAAGAAGCAAAATTCAGTTGTCGTAAGCAGCACAGGCACAGAAGGCCTTGCATTCACATCCGCAGAAAGCAAGCTGTATATATCAAGGAGTTACTAAACGAGAGGCACATGAGATTTTCTGCAATAATCTGCAAAAAATTGCAATAAACAGCGACAATGTAAGTGCTTTCAACTTTGCAGAGAACCCTATCTATCTAGTTTCTTATATGTTAAAATAGCTCGTTTTCTGTCTTTCACAAATAATTTTGAAATGATATTTTTTGTTTTTCATGTCTGTCAATGTTACTTCAAAATTTTAAACGTACGGTTTCAACTGGTTAATATAAAAATCTATCTCCAACATTTTTTCTAAATTGTGCCTTTGCTAATAAAAGTCTTCGGTAAACTATGATTTACCGCTTAATAAAAAATAAAAAAACATTTTAAAATCAATTCAGTAAGAAAACTGTGTTCGGTACTACCTATAAAAGTAAAAGAGCTAAATTTTTATGTTCTATAACAAAGCGTGGGCGCGACTGCTTTTTTTCTATTTTCGAAATAAAAGCTTTTGCCGAGTTTTGTGGGCACTTGGTGGTCGATATTTTCATTTTCGCTAACTACACAATTTAGCAGACAGAGATATGGACAGATGAATAGACGGACATGTTTAGAAGCATTCCAGATTTGAAACAAGAAGTTTTTGAAGCTTGTTTCTGCGCGCTATAGAGATATTGAAAAAAAAATTAATTTTGTTACGCTATAATACTAGGAAAACTCAGCCAACTTCTTTTATCTTTCTGCAGATACTACAGCGTTGTCCATGGAATACAACTGAAAATTTTTGTAAATTTATCTGATAAGTTGATGAGCGGCCAAAAAACTAATATTACAGCCACCATCGAAGGTTGGGGCTATACACATTTTATTTATTTTTTTTTCGAAATGTATCTAAAATCCAAAAAAAAACTTGAGAGACCATATTCATGACCTGTGTGAATTACTGAATTGATTAAGCAATGTCGGTCTGTCTCTGCGGAGTTTGTTGTTGGCAATCTCTTGGTCGCAAATATGATGACATCGACTTTAAATTTGGTAGAAACGTTGGAAGTTTTTGCAAGCAAGTTGGTATTGAAAAAAGGGCAGGGCGGCTCAGCGCAGAAGCCCGCAGTCGGACGCAATTCCGTTTTTTTAACAAAAATTTTTGAGCTTGTGTTCGCTGCACCAAAAGTTAGAAGGCTGAAATTTTCAAGATTTACGTTATAAAATGTTTGCATGTGCAAAAATGGAGAAAATCGGCTATGCCCACACAAAGTTACAAGTGGTTCAATTTCATTTTTTTCACTTTTTTGAGGTACTATGCTTACTTATCGTACCGCAAACAAGACAGAATATTTAAAGTTTTTTTGAAAATGAGTGTTTTAAAGGATTGAGCTCTCTAAAATATAGTTGTGTGCCTGGACCTGATGAAACTCCATCATGTGTACTTAAATCTTGCGCTGTCGAGTTATGTGGTGTTATCTCAAAGATTTTTAACCAGTCCTTAAATTTACGTGTTTTCTTATTAATTCGTGCATTTCTCCACACCAGCATGACTAGCGGAAAGGAAGATCTATCAATTTGTTAGAGTTTACTTGTCATGTTTTCAAGGCTTTTTCTAGCGACTCGCGCACAGATGTAATATGCACTGATTTAAGCAGTGTTTGGTTAACTATAACTTACTTATCTTTAAACTCGAATCCTCTGGCTTCTCTTTATATTTAGAGAAATGGATAAGCTCCTATCTGCACAATAGATCATTCAGGATTTTGTTTAACTTCATTACCTCGGATAAGTTCCCCCTGACGTGTGGCGTAACTCAAGGCATCTCCTTAGGTCCCATTTTATTTAGTTTATCAATCACACCAGCTTCAAAATGACTTGAATAATTTAGTTGCATGATGCTCTTTGAATCTTCTGGAACTAAATATAAAGAACTGTAAGAAGCTTTCTTATTCAGTATTTTATTGATTCGCACAAGTTGGAAGACGTCCATTCTTTCACAGATTTACGCGTTCTATGTGACCATAGGTTACGTTTTAACTTGCATATTGAGCTCTCGTCAAGCAAAGCTAAGTCCACGCTTGATTTTATGACGAGGTGGAGCCTGACGATCCTTACATTATTAAAAACCTGTAGATGTTTTTGGTTAGACCTATACTCGAGTATGCCTCTGTTGTGTGGTCTCCTTCATATAGGTGCAATGTAGATTCAATTGAATCTGTTCAAAAGCAAT
>NW_023998721.1:0-1270 GCF_014805625.2 Glossina fuscipes
AAAATTTTTTACCCAATAAAAGAAAAAGGCGTTGTTCATACAACAAAATGCCAATTAACTAAATTTTCGCAAATATATTAAAGCCTGTACAAACCTCTGCAAGCCTTTTAACTTAAAAGCGCGCAGTTTTAATACTTTTTAGTATTTGACATTTAATTTTGTGTTGTCTCTCGTTCCAAGTCCAAGGGAAAAGGCCCTTGATAAGCCTCTTGGTATATTAATACCACACCAACTACACAAGAAAAAGTTTTTAGTAGTGGTCACTATCCAGTTCCTTTGCAGTATTCCCTTTCTTCTTTCTTATCCCTCTGCACATTTCTCATTATTCCCATACGCATCCGGGTTCTTGCATATATTATGATCAACGATATCTGTTGGTTAAAATGATAAAGTGTTAAATTAGAAAATGGTTAAATTGGATGATTTTGGCCTTTCGCTATATAAAATAACATTTTTCCGTTCAATATGATTGAGTTATTCAGTGTTTACAGTCGTTAATCACGGAAGGCTAAAAATTACATTTTCGACATTCATTTTAACATCGCCTGCCAGGCAAAAAACGACATGTCTTCTATGGCGTACGGTGACTGGCGGTGAAAAGTGGATCTACTCCGAGAATTCCAAACGCAAAACCATCCACATCGACACCGAAGCGAAATATGCATGGGCATAAAGTCCCGCGTGGATATGAAGGGACCAGCAAGGTATAGTGTACTATGAGCTGCTAAAATCGAAAGAAGCTGTTAATGTGCGTATTGTTTTAGAAAACACCAGCAATAGCGGCTAAAATAGAAAAAGTCATCCTCTTGGATGGCGAAACTTGACCAAACGTTGTAAGAGTTATGAAGGATACAGTGTCAAAGCTCTCGATTAGGAAGTTCTGCCGCACTCAGCGTACTCATAAAATATAGCACCTTTTGATTACCGCTTGTTCAAATCTATGCAGCGTGGCTTGGATCGGAAGCTGTTTCGAAATGTTGAAGACGTACCAAAATGGGTCACTGGATTGCATCGGCACCAAACCAATATTCTTTTTTCGAAAAAGAAAAATGGGAAAAAGTAGTAAAAAATGTTGGAAAATATTTTGATTAATGTGTATTGTACCAATTTTTCTCAATAAAGGGATTAGAATACAAGCATGTCCTGAGATTCTACATGCTGCTCTTCGCGTCAATTTTCGTTATTAAAATACTCGCTTTTCCTTTTCATTCGTTCCTACCTTGCTTTTAGACTTTATACTTATAATCACTTTATTTTTGTCTAATCGGGA
>NW_023998722.1:0-1051 GCF_014805625.2 Glossina fuscipes
CACTGAGGATGGTAAATTGAGGTTATTAACTAATGGGTAAAGAAGAGCTAGTCAGTGATTTCGTAAACGGTATGACCTTGAATAATGAGCGAAATCGAAGTTGAAAACACAATATCCGAACGGTCTTTGATAAATTAATAATAAGGTTTCCTTCTAAAAGCTAAATCATAATTACAGATCTTACTTCATAAAAACCTGGCGTCATCTGGAAGCGCAAAAGTGTAACTTTTGTACCAAACTTTAAATTGGCGTTGTTTTTAAGCCAATAACAATGATTGAGAAGAAAATTTAAAACTAACCATTGCTTGTTAGCAAGTTCAAGCGAACTAAATAGAAGAAGGACCGTCAGAATAGAAAGTGAAAAAGTTGACTTGCAATCTTAAAGTAATGAGGATTATATGTACCATGACCATAAGTTTACTAAAAGCTCTTTTAGGGTCTTTGATTTGTAGCGAAAGTTGATACCCTTTTGAACGCTGTTTAAAGGGATAAATTTCTGTTCTGTCTGTCTGTGATTTTCTTGAAAAAAAACGAAAATTAGATATGCTTTCTTACACAGCGTTAAGATACCCGAATTTGAAGAAGCAAAGAGCGACCTTTTAAGAGAAAAAAGCTTCTTTTGAGGTTAAATCGTACTTTGATTTAACGTTTTTTTCTGACATGACTAAATGTACGCATCAGTTGATTGTGTAAATTTTATTTAAAATTGTAAACACCTGTTTCCAGAAAAGGATTTTCAAAGTTCAAAATGACTTTATTTACGGACATAAGGAACTTGTCATTTTACAATACTTCATTTTAGGGAGCTCGCAAACATTTCACTGCCCGTTTTCTTCGAATGTTAAGGTTCAACCCTCTTTGTCCTAAACGTATACTCCGCTTATAAGTCTTTTTATATCTAATCACCAATATGTTTTGCCATTTTTGTTAATCTGTTTTCCTGTCGGATTTTTCGAAAGTATTTGCTGTTTTCCATATGGATGGGTAAGATTGGCTTGATTTTGTGACAATGGCAGTTAAAACATAGAAAATTTCTATTTAATCTATCTCT
>NW_023998723.1:0-2797 GCF_014805625.2 Glossina fuscipes
TGTGAATCAGGCAAAATTATGGAAATTTGGTATAAAACAAACTTTTTTGTACAATAGCTTTCGCGGAACTAGTAAACATCAAGGAGAATGTAAATAAGCTAAAATAATAGAAATTTTGTATTAAATAAACTTCTTGTTACAATAAAAAGTAAAAAAAAAAAAGGCAGAAATCTAAAGTGAATGGAATTATTATTTTTGTTTCCCTTGGAGTAAAAATTAAACGAGTAGAACGGAATGAGCTCAATTGGCAAGCACACCGATAACAACAACAGCAGCAGTAATGTGACATTTATCAGTGATCGTCAGTAAAATTCGTGATAGAAATTTATCGAAACCAACGTTTTGGATTACACTAAGAAGCAACATAACAAAGTAAAGAGGAGGAGGAAAAGGGGCGAATAAAAGCGAGAGACTGTAAGGAGGAGGAACCGCCGATGTAGCAGCTACCGCAGCAGACACTACACCGACACCAATTGCACCAGGTATTGTAAGTCATCTAGTTCTTTTAGTTCCTTTTTTTTGTTGTCCCCGATGTGTGGCTGAATGCGAACTACCACCCCTGTGGCTGAGGTAAAGGGGTGTGCGCAGGATGGCACTGTAGTTAGGACTCCAGACGGTCACCAACGGACTCGGTACTGACCTACAGACGATAAACTGGACAAGGGACAGGGTAATGGGGTAATGCGATTCTTGCTACATGGAATCGACCTTTTGTCCTTTTTATGTTTTTTTATTATTATTGGAACAAGGAGTGGCGGGTGAGAGGACAGAAGAGGAAGGAAAGAGTCTCGCCAAATTGCTCTACCGCAAACACACGCCTTCGTTACAGCATGTTATTGAGTTGTTGCCATTTTTCCAAATATGAATCGCGTAAAATTTATGGCAAAAATGTTTGTGTGCGTGACTTGATTCAAATGAAGAATTTCTTTCATTGTTAACGCCGAGTAACAGTAGAGCATATCATTAATACATGTGTGGAGTGAAATTGAATGATTATAGAATTAAGAGCATTTTTTCTTTACGATTTAAAAAAGTCAAACAAGTGTATTTTGTCCCGTTGGTAAACCCTGTTATTTACAAATCGTGTAAAAAACCGCGTAAAAGAGGAGTCGATGTACATGTTTCATACAAATGCTTTCGCAGTACATTTTAATTCAGCTTGCACTTTGTTTTCTATCTTAAGCTTTCTGCAGTCAACTGTTTTTTTAATGGATTTGGTAGGCAACTGTTTAGGATATACACAAATATCTACACAAATATTTATTCATTTAGTTTATTTATTTTACATACACTTTATAATTAGATAAAATTTAGGTATAATTTTTTATTAGCTTTAACTAAATTATTGAAATTGTTTCGGGACCATAATGAATCTGCAGCATTATTGATGACGAACAAATATTATTTCTTTACTCAATTTCAATAAATTTTTTAAATCGACTTAATTTCTAATAAATAAAAAAAGCAAAAGAGAAAGAAATGAAGCTTCTATACAATGTGTAATGTGGTCTCCAATAGATGCTTTATAGACCAAACAATTTTTTGTTTATACTATAACATGTCGATATATCAATCAATATTTTAACCAAGGTGCGTTATATTTAGCTTTAATTTTTTTAGTATAAAGATACATAATTTATATATGAATATTAAGTAGAAATACTATATAAAGTCTGAAATAAATAAAAACATTAATTCACTCATTTAATTGCTTTCATTTTAAGCCTTGGCTGCGGATTAGGAAAGCGTAACATTTATAAAAGTGCTGCCATTTTAAATTCATTGCGATCTCTCAAGTAAATTTCTGAGTTTCATGCGCATAACAGAGTGAAAAAGAGAAAGACAATAATGCTGTTCAATAACGCTTTTCTGAAGTGAAAACACAAGTGGTTCTGCATACATGCCAAGCAAAAGCATACGCATTAATATTGGCGATATATATGAATAAATATACATAAATGTATATATACACATATATATATATATATATATATATGTTCGAAATGACGGCGAGCTCTAAGTTGTAGTATATTTTGAGCACCTTGACAATTGTAAAAACATATCGGCAGAAGCATATATATAAAAAAGGGCATGATCTATATTACATCTATAGATATGGCTGGAAATCTAGTGCTTAGTGTAAATGGTGGCGACGTTATGTATGATTTTGACGAACGTTTGTCTTCACCATTAAATAGTACTAGCCCCGTAGCAAGTGGTAAAATCGGTAGCGATTTAGCAGAAGCTGAACACACGAAGATACCTACTGATTACGCACTGTCTGGAGTAGAACTTTCAGCAACGTAAAAATAGTGAGGATGATCTTGATTGCGATACCAAGGCATGACTACTGCGTCTTTGAATTTTTCAGCATCAAATTCGGTGGCATGGCGTATTTCTTCGGGTACAGCTGTGGGTACGGCTTCAAACGAAGTTAAGTCCGTATACTTTCGCTATACGACCTCACGCGTTACCGGACAATAATGCACTGAACGCACAACTTTTGGACGAATTAGTGATACTTTCGTTACAATACCTTCAGCGCACACTAAATTGCCAAGATACCTGTTGTCGAATGAAATTTTGAAAATAAATTGTTTAAGCTACGTCTGTAAGATCGTCTAAAACAACTCACGTTGAAGTTAGCGAACGAGGTGTGTTACATGACGATTGCCAAAACAACCTTCAAATCCTACAAAAAAATCTTCATATCCCTTGGCGTAAGTCGGATCCACAGTAGATATATACTCCTTAAGTCTTCTGCCAAAAGCTAAAACTTCATCTGAAGCATTTGTTA
>NW_023998724.1:0-2863 GCF_014805625.2 Glossina fuscipes
AATTCAAACATTTGCAATCCATGGTATGGCTTGGCTAAACTCTCTTTTACGTAGACTGAGCGCTTTTCATAATTTCTCGATTTTGCGTCCACTAAAGTACGAAAATTTTTATGAAACGTCTTATTTTTCAACGTATTTGTGCTCTTTCTTTCATAATAAGATTTCTAAGCTTCTCTTTGACGTTTATGTCATGTTAGATTCACATCAATGTACTTCTTTGTACTCAGCTGCTGCGATATGCAAGTGGAGTTCTTTCAACAAAGCCTATAATGCCCGCAGTGAACTAATTTGAATTTTGTTTCGTTCACTCGCTTCTTTTAACCCTTTATAGTTCTTTTAATATTTCAACTTTGGAAAGCAGTCAAAGATATAAGCCTTTAGTATAAACTTAAATTTTTATGTACTACTGGATTATTCTCTTACCAAAAATCGCGTGTGATTATTGCAAATTCGTAGGTCTTTTTATTATATTGATAAGGAGGATAGTGAACGTCTTACGATATTACTCGAATCAGCTACGCTGAAGCACTGAGTCAATAGTAAGGATGTGGCATCTGTGACATATTGTTTACCCGCGAAGACGCTTCACATTTGGTCCACCGGCACAAGAATCGAAACTTTTTTTTAAGAAGAACTCTACACATTTAAGTGGATTTAGACCTATTGGCACTAAATAACTTAAAGCACCCTCTTCTTTCTGTATTTTTACGGAGATAAATTATCTTAATTCAGTCTATTAAAAGCAATAATTTCATGATAATGGTGTTTACACAGTCGTCATCAAGCGCGCTATTATTAGTTGTTAAATTCATTTGAGTTTGAGATTGTGCTTTGTCTGCTATGTATGCAATTTTTCATTTTGAAAATTTATTTTGTGCAGTTGTTATGCACATGTATTGACCACAAACATATTCATTTTATATAAGGATACTAATATTATATACTTCGCATTGAAACTAACCAACCAATACATATGGCTATGATATGGAAGTCAATAATGTGAATGCAATTTCCAGCGAATATTGTAACCGACTTATACAAGTTTCGAGTTTCATTATCATATTTTTGTGTAATTCCCAGTTTTCAAACTTACCTGATCTCTTCAATATTCGCCTTATACGCGACAGGGAGGAAAATAGTTTATATGTGAAATATGTGAAAATTTAAGTGATGTGATTCACTAATGCTACCATATATGCATCAATTCTCCAAAGCTTCATCTTGTAGCATGATTATTGCCATTTTATACGCGGTCGGGAGTTTTTACGGGTTTTTATTTGTTGGTTATTTCGACTCTTCAAAAGCAAAACAGAAAAATCTTAAGTTTCTACTGGTTGCTCGAGAGCTTTTATCTTGTAAATATATTACATCGTGAGGAAAATACTTAAAACCCTCATTTTCATTCATTAATAGTACTTGATTTCTTCTTTCTGTGTTCACATAAGTATATTGTGAAGACCAAAGCCTCTTTTTGGTCGCAGATTAAGAGCATTTTGCGCAAATTAATAGGTTGGTGCATAATTATCAGGCGTTTTTAAACGATGTTATCGAAATTTCTTAAACACTCTTTATTATGAAAAAGGACACATAAAAATTCATCAATAACAATTTTAAATGATTAATCCGGATCGTAGTCACCATCTAATTTTTGATACTTTAAGACTACGAACGATTGTTGAATGATCCACATTGAAGTTGCTGGTCAGCATTCGTTTTGTCAAGATTTCGTACCCTTCTACGGCTGCCAGAAGTGCTTGGTTGTCAAAACTCGATAGTCGACCTCTGCCTGGCTTATCTTCCGAGCTAGTGTCACCAGATTTGAAATGGGCGAGCAATTCCCTTTCTCTGATTGTGTCTTCACTGAGAAGTTTGTAGACATCGCGAAATGACTGCGCTGTTTTCAGTCTTTTCTCAAAGTGGTATAGCGTAATATGTCGAATATGAGTATAATTATCGATACGCATTTCTGTAACCAAAAATTAGAAGTGTATTTTCATTCATAAATTTGTAAAATATTGTAAATTTTTATTAAAATATCGCACGTCAGAGAAACGCCTGATAATTATGCACCAACCTATTAGGAATCTAAGCATTATAAAATACAATCCTAGCGGACGCACGTGGTTGGTTTCGTGCAAAGATCGAACATATGCAGTCGAACGAGATGGAGAAATCAACTGCCATCGGCACCGAATCGAGGCAAAGGTGTTGTGAGCGTAAGATTTCAGTCTTGTTCGTTTTTGCCTTTAGCTTTCAAGCCAAGCAAATGATTGCTCACACTTCTGTCCGCAAGTAAATAATAGGTACTTGTAAAAAGATATGGTTAACCACCAAGGTTAACCACAAAGGTTAACCTTAATAAAATAAACGCATGTAGTAAATTTAATTATTTACAATCGAAGAATAAGTGTGACAATACGTGATAAAGTGATTTTAATTGTAAATGGTGGTGACAATTATTCACCGCGGTGTGTAATAGGACTAGAAGCAAATCAAGTGAAGATTAGCGGACAGATAAGACCGAGCTAGGGATAGCAATTCTACTCCGGATCAGCCAATAGCTACGAGAATTGCTGCAGAGTTCCACTAAATGGAAATTTCCTTGTAAAGATTCTGGCTTATTTACTAAATGTCATCTCAGCACAACTAGAGGGATGATTAAATAAAATTTTTTATTAAGGATCTTTGCATTATTACGGCCTGAACAAGGGCAATAAGAAAGCACTACGTTTGTTAAGTACGCTGAGTGCGGCAGAGCTTCCTATTCGAATTGCCGGAGTGTATCCTTGAAAACCCTTGCAATGTTAAGCCGAGCGCTGTCATGCAAAAGAGTGATTTTGCATCTTTTAACCGCAACATTACA
>NW_023998725.1:0-1217 GCF_014805625.2 Glossina fuscipes
AAATAAAACAAATTAAAAAATTATTATTAAATTATAGCAATCTTTAAAGAACAAAGAGCGCCAATAAATGTGGGAAGCATGTGTGCGTACAGTATTAGTGATACCAAGTATTTCACACTAATAATTGTGAACTATTGCTTAATTTGCTGCCTTGTCAACTTGTAAATTTCCAATCGATATTTCTGGCACTTCCATATAATAATCTAATCATGCTAAATTGCGTTACTATCGTAATACAGTATCGTAGACCAAAACTTCAAATGCAGGCCGTTTACGTTTATTTAAAATGTACTTGTTACAAAGCTTAACAGTTGAAATATTCATCATCATTATCTACAACATTTTGTTATCTATCTGGTAGATTACGAATGCTAAAGCGGGAGAAAGCCGTAATTGGAAGAAGCCAGGCCTGGGCCCCCGTCATAGCAATTGGAAGATTTTTCTAGAGCAAAGCGAATATTACTTCCTGAATTCATTTTAATGGAAAGGGACAAATGTATGCGAGATTCATAATTTTCAAAACGACAATTGTTTGCACGAAATCTCGCAAACCGCTTCTTAACTATTTCATAACAACTTACTGCATTTTCACTCCAAGCGAACTTCATTATTTTCGTAGCTTCAGCTGCATGGTGGATTATCCTGAAAAACTCTATTATTTTCATTGACCAATCCTTGTGGCTTTTGAAATTAACTTCGGAAATATTACTGTGCGTTGAAAAATATTTTCTCTTATACTTCAAGGCGAGATTAGCTATTTCGAAAGTTCGTCTGTTAACGCTTATCGAACAAGGAGTGTTCTCCATTTATCAAGAAAAATGCCTTACCTTTACCTTCAGTTTACCTATTTTTTCTTAGCTGTTCATATGTGAGTATGCAAGGTGGTTCTTCAACTTGGTCTTTAAAAAGAAACACTCAATTTTTATCAAGACAACTTTCTAGTAAAGCTTCCTCACCAACGATTATTAACTTTTTTTTTGATCAGTAACACTATTTTCTAAAAAGTTTGCCAGCTCGGTTTGTCGATTCTTATTATAGGGATCAATTCAGAATCATTTTCTAATTTCAGTCAATTCGAAGTGATTTTCTGAATTGATTAAAGTTTGTCTGTCTGTTCGTCTGCGCGTACCTTTGCTTATTTGTTTGTCTGATGTGCGTTCATATGTTTTTGCGTTCGACGATCGCAACTTTTGAGATATTTTGACGAAATTTCGAAA
>NW_023998726.1:0-2192 GCF_014805625.2 Glossina fuscipes
CTTAGCTACCGTGGGCAAACTATGCCCTGTGAAAAAATGAAACTAGCACAGCGTGCATCCTACATCAATAGCCTTTTTAACTATGTGCAGATTATATTAAGTTTTGCTCGGAAAATTTTGAAAATTGGCGTACCCATAAAACCTACGTTCAAATTTTTGTACATTTACCTGCAATAGTTTATAAACCAGTTTTTATTTCTTTTGAAAAGCAGGGCTATGGTACGTGGTGCTGGGGCTCATTTTCAGTACCAACCTCCTTACCAAACTTTGTTTTTTATATTCACCTCTATCACGTGAACGTCGAGGTAGAGGTGTATTCTTCTAATTCTATTTCTACTCCTACTGCCATTGTGTCCGCGATAGCTGTAGTCTTCCCACATTTTGAGCACATTTGTTGCACATTTAAATGGATCCGGATATCGGTTTGAAATATCTAAAGGAGTCTTGGATGGAAAAATATTGCACCGATTTGATTGACACAATTCATTACAATATAATATGTGCGTGAGCTCGTCACCGGAAGTGTATTCTTACTTGGAAGTATTCGTATTAATATTCTTTAGATTTCGCATTGAATGATTACTACGGTAACCTAACACAGGATAGCAAACATTTCTTTATTCATTTAATTATCATTTGATGAAAGAATTTTTGAATTCTGAAATAAGTTGGCCCATAAGTTAACCGATTTTCTAAGAATCTAGGTTCTAATAAATAATAAAACCAAATACAATGCTGCACTTAGCGACTGGGAATACGCTGCATCCAGTGACTGTGGTGCCCCTGACGACTGCGCCGCACCTAGGGACAGCGCTGCACGTATCAACATGGCTGCACCTAGTTTCTGCGATGCACCTAGCGGCTGCACTGCAGAACAAGACCAAAGAAAGCAGAAAAACGACAAGTTAGGAGCAAATTCAGATTTTTTTCCGATTGAGTAAATATTTTTTTATTACATTTAAAAAAAAATGTTAACGTTGAACATAAGCAGAGGCTATGAGAGCAAAAGAGCGACTATAAATTGAGAAATGAGCGGGTAATATTTTCCTTTGTATCGTCATGTACCTACCTCCCACAGTAGCCATGTTTGCATTTATGCGGACTAGTATGGATACTGGTGCATATCCAGGTAGTAGTAAGAATATTTGTGTACGTTGTGTGTTTGCATTTTCTTAAGAAATTGGTTTTACTTACTTAAAGGAAAAACCACCGTAAAAAAGAAAAATCCATTTTTTTATTGGCTTAAAGGATGATTTGAATCCTTTAAAATATGGTAAAAACATTCATTATATAAGGCAGGGACTTTTTTCATCAATGGACTAATTTTAATATGTCTATTATATCCTATGTATGAGCAAGTTGAATTTTAACGTAGTGGGCCGTATTTGACGACATCACGGGACGGCGGTTTCCCATGTTTAGCTTAAACTGTTCATTTCCAACTTATCTAATACATCTAATTTGTTCCTAGGAAGTGTTTATGTTTATTTATGTGAAAACTTTTTTAAATAAAAAGCTGAAGGATTCGAAAGGTGTCTCATTCCTTCCTTCCGATAGCTCATAAATTAAATGGAAATTAGAAGCCACTGTTGCAAAATTGATCCAAAATTACATACTGTGAGGACCCAAGGCCGTCCCTCGTTTTGGTCTCACGGATTCTCCGTCTCTGGCTGGGGAGAGAGGAGTGCTAGAGAATAAGATAGGATAAGAATAGATTAAGATAGATATTTGTAACCTGGGTTTAACGTGGGTTCCTGACATGATGGCTTAACCCCACGGTGGCCCAAGCCACTTTAAGCGTAATAAACGCCCCCTGGCGAGTTAGACAATCCCTGCAGAGTAGAGGCCTAAGCAGCACCAGAGTCCAGAACAGTTTATTGCGTATGGACCAATAAACCCCACTCTGGTCAGTGGTGAGGCCTAGCTGCACTCGATCGTTCCACTTTGGCTTGGAACTGCCAAGCACAACCACCACGAGTACTCCCCGAAGCGCCGCACCCAAGCAGTCAGGGCTCACAAATTGATCAACTCATAAGAATTCAAAAACAGGAAAGAAAAATGCGCTTCCACCATAAGGTTTCCACAAGCGCCGTTAATCAATTACCACCATTGCCGCTAGGCATCCGTGGATATATGTTCAAAAGAATGATAAGCAAAAAGGGTAAAAAGCCTGCCGTCATATCCCTTTTTCA
>NW_023998728.1:0-1076 GCF_014805625.2 Glossina fuscipes
GTTTTTTTATTATAGGTTTAACCCCACGAAATTTTCTAAGCACCGTGTACCCTAAATTCCGTGAATCCGACTGAAGGTCATAAGAGTGCAATTTCAATTTAAATGAAGAAAAGAGTTTCACATCATCAACATACATCAGGCATCACAGGAAGAGGTCATTGATGCAGGATAAGTAAAAAGGGCCATAAGTGACTCCGTTGAAGAACACCTGATTTCACCTGAAATATCCCTTTCAATTCACTACTAGAAAAAGCCTTGAAAATATGGCAACCTAAGCTCTAACAAGTACGTAATGGTTTATCTTCCTTTTAAGGATCCATACTGACATAGAGAAATAGAAACTTTGATAGTAGAAGATAATATTTAATGAATTTTCTTGAATTTGATCTCCATGTATTTAAGCAAAGCCTTTGATTGAATTAACTACAAATCATTATAATGGAAATTACATCGCTCAGGTTTCCCATCATATTTAGTTGATTGGTTGTCCTCCTTTGATGATGACAGATTGTTTAGGGTGCTTTTAAATTCCTCTCAGTCCAACGAGACTCTCGTCACTTCAGGTTTTCGCAAGGGGTCCTTCGGCACCTATTGTGTTTATCATAAACAATAACGATTTTCCATCAGCTATTGAATCTGCCCATACTGTAATGACTTCAAATTTTTTTAAATTCGAAAATACAATCATGTCTCCTGCAAGCTGAACTAAAAAGTTTTGAAACTGCGTGTTCTTTCAATTTCATGAGGTTAAATCAAAAGAAATATAAGAAACTGCCATTTTCTAGGCAGAACTTTTGCGCAGGAGAATATTTTATAGACTCAATTAGGTTGGAGAACGTGGAGTGATTTCTGCACCTAGATTTTTTTGTCTCTATAAACTTTGATTCAATTTATAAGTTGATCAATTTGTGAATAAAGCTAGATCAATATTAGACTTTATTAAACACTGGTCGAGGTTATTTTGACAACTCGTACGGAATGTATTGGAATAGGCATCGTTCGTATGCGCATCTTCGTATCGCTGCCATATGAATCCCATAGAATCTTTGCAGGATCAATTTCTGTTTTCTACACTA
>NW_023998729.1:0-1224 GCF_014805625.2 Glossina fuscipes
GTGTTTGCATATGCTTGTTTGTTTTTTTTTTGTGTGTTTCTACATGTTTTTTTTTTTTTTTTTGCTTTGTGAGCTGGAGGTAGAAAATCTTCGAAAGATACTGCTGGGTCTTAATAGCAGCATGCACGATTCGCCATCGCTGGCGCATACGTACTAAAAACTACCACCCACACACACTTCATCTACCACTCTCCCCCGCGGGACCGCCGTTAGATATTACTTCGCGGGGGCTGGTTGTCGCTAGCACGCTTCTGATGGTGGGACCTCAGTGGAATGCACTATCGGCTTCCACTCCCTCTGCTCTCCACCCGTTCGTGTAATCGCCGTAACTTTACGAGAGTAGTGCTAGCGAAAGCGTCTATGGCGTTCCAGGCTGCTGTACTGCCGATCATTTCGTTCGTGATCCCGTTCGGCTGCATTTGAGGCTTCGCATTCTCAAATCTGCAGCAGTGGAACATTACGTGCTCCGCATCTTCCTCCGTATATGCGCATGTCGGACAGTTCGGTGAGCTGTCGTGCCCGTATCTGTGCAGATACTTCCGAAAACAGCCATGGTCATTTAGAATCTGGGTTAGGTAATAGCTTACTTCACCGTGGCGTCTTTCAAACCATCGTCTTATGCTCGGGATAAGAACGAACGTCCATCTTCCTTTGGTCGTTCTTTCCCACCTCGACTGCTAAATGCTTAACGAGGGCATCCGCTCCTCGCTTCTTATAACGTGCGAGGAGAGCTCGTTGCCGCGACGCCGTTTGTAGATGCGGCTCATCTCATCGGCCAGAATATCGACCGGCAGAACGCGAGCTAGCACTAGCGCTGCCTCTTCCGACACGGTACGGAATGCGTAAGTCTGCCTCAGGGCGCTAAGGCGACATATTGCCGCCACCTTTCGGTACACTGCCTTCACCTTCAGTGCACTGGCCCAAACTGGGCTTCCGTACATTATGACTGAGGTTATCAGCTTGGCTATAACCCTTCGGGTGGTGAATTTCGAGCCTCCAATATTTCTTTCTCAGCAGCGTACTCAACATGCTGCTTAAAATTGAGTCGATGGTCAAGCATAACTCCAAGGTATTTCAGGGCAGGAGATGACCGAATCGTGTGCTGCCCGACTCGTTTACAGCATGTTTCCACGCTCTTTCTGCTGCTAATAAGGACCGCCTCCGTTTTGTGCTCTGTTAGTTCCAGCCCCATCTCTTCTAGCCACAACTTCACTTTCACGATAG
>NW_023998730.1:0-6047 GCF_014805625.2 Glossina fuscipes
TAATTATTATAAGCTCTCATTAAAGTTGCTTCTCTATCTAGGTAAAATGTTCAGAGCGAAACTTTCATCACTTTCATATATTCAGTTATTCTACAATTTTGCACACAGTCTTCCATCTGATGATAATGCAATCACAAGGTGCCGGACTATTCCGACTCCTTAAAATCAGTGTGAAATGAACGTGCTTGGAGAGTAAAATGTGACAGGCTAAAAGCCGCTATTCTACATTGATTATGTATGTTGCCGCGGAGTGACGGATTATCTTCTTTTTATCAATTAATAGGGGTACCAAATTCAGCGGGTTCGAATGTACAGTAATGTGCAACGAAGTAAGTAGGTTAAGTATAAATGAAATATGAAAAATGTTACGACATATTACGTTAAGTTTTTTTTGGTTTAATTCCGCATAAATGGCTTTCGAAAAAGAGGGTTGGAGAGCGTGGGCTTATAATAACTTGGAAGCAATTATATAATTACATTACCAATGTATTATTAATACATTATCTAAAAAAATTTTTTGAAATAAACTTTTATTTAAAGGAACTAAAGGGTTTAAAACAAATTTTGTACGATTCACTTTTATGTTACTATACATAAAAGCTTGGTGTAAGTCAGAAGAAATCAAATATGCTATACTTTAAAATCCAAGCTTTAACATATGGTCTGAGAAAGATGAATGGGATAAAACTCATTTTCAAAAGAAAAACTTATTTAAAAAAGAATTATAATAATATTATCTTTTGTCACTTCGCTTCACAAGCGGCACGAAAGGTATAGTAGTGCTTATACTTCTAACTATATTAACCCTATTAACTTGGGAGGATTTTTTCAAAAACACTTCCTGACTTAACTGGCTCTAGTCAAAAGATAAAAAAAAATACTCTTTCCTATAAGGTCTTTTTCCGCTATAGTTTAACGGGCTATTAAGGAATGGTCTTGCATTAAATAAAATTATATGTAAAGTGACTGATGTATAACTTATATATCATCTTAAACGAATCTATATATCTTTACCCTTTGTTTATTAAGTTAATTAACCAATTAATAAAACAAACCAGTAAAACTTTCCTTAACACAAAGGAGAAAGATTCAAGTATTCCCATAATTAAAATCGAGCGGCAGGATACTTTCGATCAGGTTACTGGTAAACCTAAATTTAAAAGATAATTCTTTCATTTTTATAATTTGCAATGAAACGATGGGTATACACAACTCGTCCTATATTGCATTCGTGATATTGCATTTTACTCTAATATAACGGGCCGATTTTCATTTCAATTCATATTATGAAGCTTTGCCGCGAAACTTCGATCAATTTCGTTAACTTCATAAGGTAATATTGGTAAAGATATACAGAGAGTAATGGAAACGTCGCAGCTCGGCGTGAGACTAAATGAGATAATTTGAAAAAAGTTTGTGAAGAGAATATATCGGTTCCAAGAAAGGGTGTGGTTATTGATATCCTATAACTCGAGCATCTTTGTACGCCAACTCATGACCCATCTAATACTTACACAACATATAAATGTGATATATTTCTATATAGATGTATGATCACTTTTGTACAAAAGCAGTAAAGCAGTAAAAATATAACGCATAAAATATCACGCTCAGAAAAATTGATCGTCTTCTGCGGAATTTATGCTATTGAATGCACTTAAATGAATATTTTGTTTCATAGTGACAACTTGCGACCAAAACGTATTACAAGGTGATGTTTCAGTGGCTCGACAATGGGCAAGTTTTTATGGAAAATCTCAACATCCATTCCTTTTACACTTATTTTATACTTATTTATTGCAGACGAAAACGAAAGTCCTTTTGAGGTCGAAACAAGTTATTATGGAGAGCTTCCGAAAAAGAAATTTCCTTCTGAGATGCATTTAAAAGTTTTATTAAAATTTGGATAATTTCTCAAAAAAAACGTTGTGACATTCTTTTAACGTAAATTTTAATGAGTATTCAGAAGAAATTCAAATTTTGTTCAACAACGTTTTCAATAGAGGTTTACTTTGATGTTGAAATATTATGCAATATTTTATATGTTCTCTGTGGTATATAAACTAATGATAACATCTTGAACGATTACCGTGCATAAAAGTTATTCCAGAATGGAGCTTATAATTGCAAATGAATCGGAGAAAAGGGAAAAAATATCGAGAGGGCAAACCACTGGCAGAGAGCGGAACTAAAGTAACCAAAAAACGATATTACGAATTTTGGCAAAAAATGTTGAATACGACGAGACGGTAAAAAATTTGGTTTCATTCTTTTGGTCTTACGATTTGGCCCACTATAATAAAAAGTAGGTCTGCCTGAAGCTCTTCTTCGTGTTACGTACGTCCGCACAAACTCAATATACTTTGTACTGCAAATGGTGTAAGGTATAAAAATCATTGCTTTATGTGCATACACGTGCACGCACATATTATATGCTTTCCTCTCTTGTTGCTACATATGTGTTTAATTTTAAATTATTTCAACGCCATTGCGCCATTCATGTCCATGCATCCTACAGTAGAAGCCTAAATGTTGAACATATATATATATATATGTATATATTTAAGTTTATATTTACGTAAGTTTATGTATATATATGTCAACACATTTGTAGGTATGTATTTAAGTGCACAATCCTACATTCGAATAGATACAGAGTACATTCAAACGAATCGTATCACATGTGTATTTCTCCGTCTGCCCATTTACTTCATACGGTTATCCAGACAGTTTCGTTTCGTTTCGTTTTCCAGTATGTGTTTTAACTCAGTTGTCACGTTAACTCACCATTTGGATATCTTTATGCTAACATATAAAGCTTGCGGTTATTTGCTGGATCAAAGATCTCAAGCTCTCATCTCATCATGATATACCGCAAATTTAATTTCCACATGTCTCTATTAAATATTCACAAAAGATAGCCGAACGGTATTTGATGGAGTTTCAAGATTCACGAAGACATTTGTTTTTTATTTTTTCAACTTGGAATTGATTTGGAATGAACAAGTATATATAATCGAATTTCGTTATGGTGGAGACGGAGGAATAGATGAAATTGATTAGGTTAATTATTAATATATCATTTTAGTATATATATTTTTTATCTTGATTGTAATGTTTTGCAAACCTTTTACACGGCAAGCTAATGAGGTTGATCAATAAATAATAATTTAAAAAAAATATATAAAGGATTTACGCCTTCTACTGCTTATTTTCCAAAAAATTGCATAAAAATATTGAAATTGTGTTTTTTTAACTTTCTGTACACTTTCCTTTTATATCCTCCATCAATTTTTAAAAACGTTCTCCTTATCCCATTTTAATATATTCTGTTATTATAGTAAAAATGCTCAACAACCTGCTGATGGGTCTGTTTGTGATTGTGCACAGAATAACGCTGTAAAGAATATGGAACATAGGAAGCTTTGGTGACGTATTTATCTATCGAACTGAAAAATTATTAAATTAAAAATAATTTTTGAATTGATAAAAACATATCAAAAAAGCAAACAATCTGAATACGAGTATTGATTAATATTTTTTATGGCCCTGCGTGTCACTTTTGCTTTCCTCATATGCTCAAAAGATTTAACAAATGTAGAACAACATCCTCATGTCCATTTCCACAAAAGTTTGGGTGTCGAATAGAACAAAGGTAACCATTACCAACAATACACCACCCAGATATATAGGGTTTCATAATATTGTTCGTGGAACGCCGCCGCGTTGCAACGGTTTCAATCAACACTATCATCGTAATCGACAAATCAATGCTGGCAATGTATTTTAATAGCGGACGCAAACCCATTATTGCAATAGCAATGAGAACCCAACAACTTGAAGCGAGAAAGGAAATGCGCCGGCAACAATAATACTCTTGAATGTTGAAAACAAATGAAACTTGAAGCTATCGTGTGAAGCTATATGATATGTGGTTACAGCATGAAAACAGTTTAAGATTGAAAAGATACTAACTTTTATCGTAATGGTGTAAAAATATTAAATTTAGTTTACTAAAAATTAAGCGGATAGTCTATATTTGCCTCAGATAAGGCGCGAAGCAGTCATTTTGCCGGTTATTGGAACTCCATACACTCCTCCGCACTTATTCATATCGATGGATATATTGCCTGCACTTTCTGCTGCGTTTCATTTTTATAACAAAACTCGGATGTTTTAACTATCAGCACAAAGTAAAAAAGGAAAAAAAAGTTAAGTAAGTTAAGTATGCAAAGAAATAAATGTTTTATGGGTCGTTAATTTGCAGCATTGCATAATGAAACAAAGGAAGAAATATTGGTGGTAAAATGAAACTATCAAGAACTGTTTAGTATCATATTATGATGTTTAACACAATATATCAGCAATATACGGCATTGAGAGCAATTGTAAAATGTTCAAAAGTATTGTTCAATAATTAAGGTAATAGGGTAATAATAATAATTTTTTTTCTAAATAATAATAATATTTTGTAATCATAAATTTTTATATATAGCATAGTGATGTCCATTAGCCACCTTATCTGTCTGCATACTCAACTCGTTAATTATGTGCCTAAATTGAGTCTAGGGTTTTTTTTCTATCAACCAAATCCCTGTGGCATTTCTGTAAATAATTGTTGAAAATTTTTCTTGTCCTTATCTGAAAACCTGCTGTAAATGTACTTGATAGTTACTAGTAATACCTTAGTGTTTTTTTGTTTTTTTTTTATATAAGATCAGGGGACGTCCCCTATTCGCGAAACGCGGTGCTCGGAAACAAATGATGAAAGAAAAAGGAACATGTGCTGACTTTGTTTTGCAAATGCATTTTCAGCAAAGGCACAAAAAGTGTGTAATGCCTGCATTTCGGTTAATAATGCGAGTTTGTACCGTTTTAGATATCTAACCTTTGCACGGATGTAATTATATTCTTAATAATACCATGAACCTAACGCACGTTTTCGGGCCTGGCTCGTCGGATGGGTTGGGTAAAAATAAAATGTAAATAGGCTCATGATAAATTTTCGTTTCGCTACCAATATTTCATTATTTGTAAAAATAACGGGCTTACCATTAATTTCGATTTTTTTTTCCGGGTAAATACAACTCTAAGCCCTATCCATACTACTTTTCCCTCGCCTCTCCGTCTCCAACATTTCCTTTTTTTTTATTTTTCGAAAGAAAGTGTTATAAGGAATTATTTCAATATTGCAAAACAAAATTTTTAAAATTAACAATGGTTATTGAACAATTTTACAAATAAAAAACTTACCAAAACTAACAACCACGTCCATGCGCATCGCTGCAGCTAAAAGAATTTTTAACAAATTACAAAATAAACATAAAAAAAATTGTTTAGTGTTAAGAAAAAATAACACAAAAGAAATGTCAATTATTGATTCGACGTCTTAGGGATACCGCGCACAAACCCAAGTTAAGTAACACGGTGTGAAGAGGTGGACTCCTTTAACGTTTTATTGATCTTTTCGTGTTTTTCACTTTCTCTTTTACATTAGCTTGATAGTTTTTTTTAGCTTTGAGATTTTGTGTCCTTTTTATATGTCACAGTTCTTAATAATGTACAAAGAAATTGTTTGTCGGTTTTTTTTTAGAAAATTCCTTTATTGTTTCCTTGTTCAGCATTGACAGCTATCTTTTCTTTAATTTCAATTTTATTCTCTTCTTATTCAAAGGTCTCCCGTGGAACATCCGCAGCCGACCAACGATTTAGCTAAATCAATTTACACCTTTTTTTTTTAAGTTTTCACCTCTTCATTTGCGTTAATTAACTGCATATTCATCCTTCACCCTTTATGGCCACAACCTAGCGATCGTTGAATGCTGCACTCTCTCGTGCACGTTTGTTCTTGTTGATTTTGGTTTTGCCTTTTAAAATCGTTTCGCATTGAAGATTGGATTGCAAAATCAAAGTGATATTAAGGTGACACTTTTGCACATTTGCTCAGGTTTTTTTTTTTATCACGATTCAGCGGATATATGGTCGGAATTTTCTTTATTTAAAAAAAAAAAAAAACTAAACTTCCGTCCCAATAAAAAACTGTTTTT
>NW_023998731.1:0-1482 GCF_014805625.2 Glossina fuscipes
ACAAAAACGTAAGGGGTAACATCGTCATAAATCGAGAAAAAATGAAATTTCCATTTTTCGACAAAAACGTAAGGGGTAACATAGTCATAACTCGAAAAAAATTGAAACTTTCATTTTTCGACAAAAACGTAAGGGGTAACATCGTCATAAATCGAGAAAAAATGAAAGTTTTTTTAAATAGAAAAAATTACTTTCCATTAGCTGTTCAGCAGTGTTTAAATTGTCTACGGCAATTGTCTACATGGAATTGTCTATGTGTGTACACAAACGTTGACTTTCGTTTACGTACTGTCTACATATGTCGACAACGAAGATTTATGTTTACGTTAAGTGGACTTTACTTACATTGCTTGCTTGCAAACGAATAACCAAACAAATTTATTTATTTTTGCCTTGTATTTTATTAAAAATAAGTCCTTTTTTATTATTATTTTTATTATTTTTATTATTAATAGTATCCTATTTTATGACATAAATATAAATAAATAAAAACTTAAATTAGAAAACAAAATTAATAAAGATTTCTTTTCTATTTTCGATAAAAACATTATAAATTCATGTTTGACATGATCGTTCTAAAGACCTGGTGAGTATATTGATGGATCCTTATCATATCAATTCAATTTCTTATAATCCAGTTTAGAAAACAAGGTTTAAGTGCTTGTATGATATCACGCCAGAAATTGTCGACTATTGCACCGTCTTCAACATCATCTAATTGACGAAGTTATGATATCTGTAATAAAGTTTAAAAAATTACAAGTCAGCGAGTAAAGTATAGTAAAGTATACATTTCATAACAAACCATTCTTATAAGACAACTACGGAGTCAAGATTGAATATCCACATCACAGTCTTCGAATGCATTGATACTGTTAAGAAATTAAAAAAAAAAAAAATTGTTATATAATAGCATTAATAAGAAGATTTTTAAAAAACTTTAAGTGGTTCAGAAATGATTTTTACAATAAATTAAATTTATTAACATTAAAATTTGTGCTTTATTTAATGTAAAGAGCAGAAGATAAAAACTAGCTTTACCTCTTTATTTAATTTATAATATTAAGATCTTGCACGGCTTCTATTCCCAAGTAATGTCGTCCAGGATTGATTGGTTCGTCTACCTGCGTGTTGACGGTTGAAAAATACAAGAATTGCCAAAGTGCCAGTGTCACAGCTACCAATTGTAGTCAAAATTTCTAAAACTGGATGGCATTCGATATAATGAGCTGGAAGACAAAAGAAGGATTAAAAATAATCGAACAAATTCTAACAAAAACCAAAATTTTTTTCAATTTAGTAATTTTTCCATTTAAAGCAATGTTACCTGTTACATATTTGGCGAAAACCGAAAATTTCAATTTCTCCGATTTGTGACGATGTTACCCCCTACGTTTTTGGCAAAAAATGGAAATTTCATTTTTTTTCGATTTACGACGATGTTACCCCTTACGTTTTTCGCCAAAAACCAAAAGTTTCATT
>NW_023998732.1:0-1238 GCF_014805625.2 Glossina fuscipes
TCGGATATTTGCAAAAAGGCGGATGTCAACAAGCAGCATTTAAAGAACTGCATGTTAACGTGAAAAAAATGTAACTGAAGCTGCAGAAATAATTACATTGGTTTGGGGGTGAATATGCTGCAAGCTATAAAGCAATGATTTTCGAGATTTCGAGCAAGAAATTTTAGTACTGGGGGCGATCGCAGCTCTCGACTTCCATTTGTTGGGAATGGAAAGGAATTATCTACTACAAGCTCCTGCGACCTAGCGAAGGCCATGTCTGAACGATATCGAGCCTAACTAATCCAGATGAGACGCAAGAAGCAGTGGTGCAAAACACCACACGTCACTACGCTATTGCCAGTTGAACGCAATTAAAATTGGGCTCCACAAGTGAAAATGGGTCGGTGGACGGTTAGAAGAAGATCATCCAAAGGAGGCCTGATAGCGAATGGACAAGCAACTTGCCTAAAATTGACACCAGCTCACCGACAGGCACGCCTTCAGTTCGCACGGAAACATGAGAATTAGACTATGAATTAATGGAAAGTAGTGCTGTTCTCTGGCGAGTGTAGACGCGAATCATACCATTTTCAATGAACTTTCGACCCTATCCTGTTTTCGCATACAAAGCGAATATGTGTACGTTTTGCTTTCCGTAAAATTAAAAATCAAAATTTTTTTATAGAGATCATTTCCTAATAAATAGCAAACCAATCATCTCTGTAAGCATGGTTAATGAATGGTGCAAGCATAATGATGAATAAGAAATATTATCTTTGCTATTTAAAAACTATCTTCATACCTATACGTTAAAGATGTGCATATACTTCAATTAGACATTTAAGTTTATTTATGTTTATTAACATTTTACGCGCTCTGAATAAAGCATAACCTTCCAATAACCCCCCGATTAATTGTTGAATTATCTGCAGGATCGCAAACCCAGCCAACGTGGTATAAATATCGCGGCAACACACGTAATGCAGATGATCGCTGGCTTTACATAAATTTTTCATTCCCTTTGAAAACTAGAGGTGTTCTAAGTTGACGCGGTGCTGTGGGTGCGCCCTTCGACAGATTTGGCAGGCATCCTGCCTACACGAACTGTTTACAATAGGAATATTTACAACAATCATTACCCCTCACCCTTGGGTAATTGGTATAAAGAAAGTATATATCTTTAGCTTTTCAAAACCACCAATTCCAAACTTAAAACTGGCTATGAAATTATATGGGATTTTCGAAACATGTTTTTG
>NW_023998733.1:0-2207 GCF_014805625.2 Glossina fuscipes
AATATTGCAAATGATTACCTTTTTTCCTCGGAAATTAAATAAAATTGGATTTGAATTGAATTGGAGATATTTGATTTCAAGAAATACTCGTTGCTTAGAAAGGTAAATTGGTTTTTGGAAATTCCTTACGTATTTGTCTACCTAAGAACTACTTAGAACTTGTACATTAAATTCGCCGTTTGGACCCGCTTGTGCCGGGTACGGCGCATGAAGTAAACTCCCTCAAATTTCTTTGCGACAATCATTACGACGTTTGATTTCTCAACAATAATTTCAACATTTTAATTCTTTCTCAAGGTATAATAGTAATTACTGCTTTAAATATCATTCTACTACTCTTTCTTCCATTTCAAAAAGTTTGAAGGAAGGCGCGTTTAAGCTTTTAGATTAGTGTGCTCACTTGAGCCAACTTATCAAAATTGCCACACATTTTATAAACTGTTGTCGCATCAGTTGCTCATACAAATCGATCTACATTTAAAAAGGGAGGTTGTCAGATATACATGCTTCTGTTGGAATATCTCCATGTATTGGGATTTATCATTTATGCCAATCTCTTATTAGTTCGAATTTCTATTGAACGATCAACATACGAAAGAAACGTGCAAAGTACTAGTTGTATTCCCCCTTATTTTGTAAAATCAAATCGAATAAAGTTTTTTTGGCAATTTTAAGTATTTTCATTCCAAAAACTTTAGGGTCATGGCTGCCATTAATACGTTTACTTTTTCAATAAACTGCTAATTAAGCCCCATTTTTCGTTATATTTGAATAATTAATTAATGTTGAAAGACGTATGAAGAGAAAGTCGTCGAATCAACAGTTTTACGTTAAAAGGTTAAAACTGTTTGTATGTTTACGTATCATATATAAGAGAATATATATAAGAGACACTTTGAGAGTTCATTCGCTTATTTTCACTTATTTTGAAATAAAGAGTCCTTGACAGCCTGGCTTGGTGCCTTGCTTGCCTCTTCTTTCTTACTAATATGGTTTATTACTTAATTAGATCTCTTAGCTGTTCGAACGTAAACTTATCTGTTATTCATTGCTATTTATTTGAAATGAACGAAAAAACGAATTAATTATGCATATGTACTATGCACGACAATAGACTGCCGTAAAATAGCATCTGTGCGTATAAGCAGTTTACGTTTAATTCTATACCCCGCTTATATAAGGATAGTCAACGTATTAAAAATCGTATCGTAGCACTTGTAACGGCCGCGAACAAACCTTGGGTAGGGTGTCTGTCGGTCTGTGTCAACCGCAAGCGGCGCAATAACGGCATGCCGTTAGACAAAATCATGCGATTTTGTGGTACCGCAAATAAATCGCATGATCTTGCGGTATATGTGTTTATTTTGTTCTTTTCTGATCTCCTTGCTTACAAGTACAGGCAAAATCGTATGATTTTGCGGTACCTTTGCTTGCTTTTGCAAGTACAGGCAAAATCGTATGATTTTGCGGTACTCCTTTTTTCCTTTTGCTCTTGCAAGCATAGGCAAAATCGTATGATTTTGCGGGATCTATGCTTGCTCTTGTGAGAGTAGCGGCAAGCCGTTATAGAGAGAGCAACAGGAAGAAGAAGAGGGAAATGAAGTAAAAAGGAGAAGTCTGTCTGCGTTTTAAAATTTAAGTGAGGGGGAGATAGAGTTAGTTGAGTTTGAGCCGAGGATTGAATTGGTTGTGATCGCACAACGTAAGTCCGCGAAGAAGTTTTGTTCAATTTTGATAGACATTTTCTCTAAGGAGGAATAATTTAATAATGTGATGGAGTTGAGTTTTTTTGGATTATTTTGCTTTTTTTCTGAAAGAAAAAGGTGATATCAAAGAGTATGTGTTGTTGGTTTTCTCTACTTTGCCTTCATTAAGCAAATAGTGCAATTGTAATTAAATAGACGAGAAAAAAAAAACGTTGGAGAAGTACAATTCGATGTGACGGAGATTCGCGTTATTTTTTTTTCGATTCCAATATAAAGAAAAGGAAACTTTCCATGGTGTGCTATTGCACCTACGTACATATGAAGATTTATTCAAGAAAAGAACTTTACTAACAAAAGTCAAATTCTAGACATAAGTTTGTGTTACATACCTCAAACCCATGCATATGAATAATTATCAAAAAAGATTGAAACATTGTATTTTATACGCAAGTCTAGAAGAAATCGAAAGCAACAAAAATGTAAACAACTGAAAGCAATTAA
>NW_023998734.1:0-1385 GCF_014805625.2 Glossina fuscipes
GATTGCAATACAGCAAAACAGGTAGACAAGTTGTATTTGTGGTTGTATTTTCTTACGAATCGAAGAAGCAAAGTTCAGCTGGTGTAGGCAGCACAGGCACAGAAAAGCTGTATAACTGTTGTGTAACTGCCTTCAACTTTGCAGAGAAGCCTATCTATCACACGTGCAGCAAACGTATTGTTATACGTTGTCACTACGCTGGATATATATATCAATGAGGTGAAACTCAAGTTCAACTGTGCAACAATGATTGCTGGCATTTTTATGAAAACTATACCAAAACCACTTCACGAAAAAGTTATTGGGTACATTTATCTTAACCGTTTGAGTCCCAGACGGTATTGAGAAACACTGCACAATCGCGCTTTCCCTATATATGTACAAAAATACCCAAGCAGCGCGATAGCGTTTGTTTAATTTTAAGTCGAGAAATACCATTTTTTCATCGCTCCGTCACTTTGATTGCAGTTTGCGAAAAGATCGGACGTATTCTTCCGTATTGGTCAGTTAGTAATTCTTTTCGTTATCAATAATTGTGTGCTTTAAAATGATTAGATGAAGCAACGCACGAAGTAAGTGAAAAATTAATCTCGATTACGCACCTCGAAATGTGCTGGTTTTTCTCGACCTAAAATCTGAACAGCGCGATCGAGCTTCCTGGGAATCAAACGGTTAAACTAATTAATTATATCTGTGTTCGTTGTAGTATTAACTTCGACGTAGTTTCTTATATTTCAAAATAGTTCGTTCTTTTGTTTTTCGCAAATAATTTTGAAATGATATTTCATGTCAATGTTATTTTAAAATTTTAAACGGTTTCAACTGGTTAATATAAAAACCTATCTCCAACATTTTTTATACTTTGTGCCTTTGCTAAGAAAAGTCTTCGTTAAACTGTGATTTACCGCTTAATAAATAATAAAAAAACATTTTAAAATTACTCCAGTAAGAAAACTGTGTTCTGTACTACCTATAAAAGTAAAAGAACTAAATTTTTATGTTTTATAACACAGGGTGGGCGCAGCTGCTTTTTTTTTATTTTCGAAATAAAAGCGCGTGAACTTAGAAAAATTGAAATCTTTTCTCACTTCGAAATCTTTTTGCATATTTGGGGGCGATATTGTCATTTTCGCTAACTACGCAATTGCACAGACAGACATATGGACAGATGAATAGACGGACATGTTTAGAAGCATTCTAGATTTAAAACAAGAATTTGTATACTTTATGGCGTCCGTGAAGCTTGTTTCTGCGCGTTATAGACATATTGAAAAAAAAATTAAATTTTGTTATACTATAATACTAGGCAAGCTCAGCCAACTTTTTCTATTTATATAATTTATACAGGTACTACAGCGTTTTCCAGGCAATACAAGTTCAAATTT
>NW_023998735.1:0-1019 GCF_014805625.2 Glossina fuscipes
AAAGCCGCCACAAATTTTGAAGAAAACGTTGTTGTCAAAATAGCGGTCGCATTCAGACAACATGTTTCAATGAAGTAAGACATAGTGCAGAAATAATAATAAAAATAATTTTATAAGTTTTCAGGTTTTCATTACGGGAAATATCACACCCTTAAAACCGCCACAAATTGTGAAGAAAACGTTGTTGTCAAAAACGCGATAGATTTCAGAAAACATATGTTTTAATGAAGTAAGATATAGTGCATAAATAATAATAAAAATAATGCATTAGTTTTCAGGATCTTAGGACGCGAAATTTCAGATTCTTAACGCCGCCACAAGTTTTGAAGAAAACTTTCTTGTCAAAAACGCGGTAGATATCAGAAAACGTATGTGTCAATGAAATAAGACACAGTGCACAAATAATAATAAAAATAATGCATTCGTTTTCAGGATCTTAGTACGCGATATTTCAGGCTCTTAAAGCTGCCACAAATTTTGAAGAAAACTTTGTTGTCAAAAACGTGATAGATTTCAGAAAACATATGTTTTAATGAAATGAGATATAGTGCATAAATAATAATAGAAATAATTTCATAAGTTTTCAGGCTTTCATTGCAGGAAATTTCAGAACCTGAAAGCGTATACAAATTTTCATGAAAACTTTGTTGCCAAAAACACGATAGATTTCAGAAAACATATTTTTTAATGAAATAAGATATAGTGCATAAATAATAATAAAAATAATTTCATAAGTTTTAAGGTTTTTATTACGGAAAATTTCACACCCTTAAAGCCGCCACAAGTTTTGAAGAAAACTTTGTTGTCAAAAACGCGATAGATTTCAAAAAACATATGTTTTAATGAAATGAGATATAGTGCATAAATAATAATAAAAAAAATGCATTAGTTTTCAGGATCTTAGTACGCGATATTTCAGACCCTTAAAGCCGCCAAAAATTTTGAAGAAAACTTTCTTGTCAAAAACGCGATAGATTTCTGAAAACATGTTTTAATGAAGTAAGACATAGTGCAGAAAT
>NW_023998736.1:0-1347 GCF_014805625.2 Glossina fuscipes
AGAAATTCCTTTTTTTCTCTTTTTTTTCTTGTTTTTCTTTTCTTTTCTTTATGTTATACAGGGTTGGTGGGTTATATATCCTTTTACACAGTTTAGCCACCAATATGTTTCTATGAACGTCAATGATACTTAAAAATAATATATTCATACACGAATGCGATGCGCTTTGATTGGTACGTTCAACCGGCACACTCAACTCTTTACCTCGTTTTCCTTGCACAATTGTTCCTGCTTCTCTTGTTTCTCACTCTATTGATTGACTTTATGGGGGTTTCAATAATTTGATGGAGGAAAATAGAAACGGAGTTTCACTAATATACAGGTTGAGACACAATTTGTTCGGTCCAATGTTACTCAAAGTTTTCCTTCCCATAAGAAAAATTAATTTTTGTATAAAAATCATATGTGTTCCGAACAAAAATTTTTCTAGAAAGTTACTTTGAGAATATACAACATTTCCGTACTTCGTTTTCGTTTTGTCACTTTCTGTACGGAAGCCCTGATATTTTATAATCGTTTTTTTTCTTCTTTATTTAGCATGTACACTATATACACGACGTTTTAATGTAAGTTAGCTCGTTGAAGCTACTTTTGCATATTCAGTCCTTCACAAAGTAAAAGGCTTCGAAATTAAAATGGTTTAAACACTAAAACCGTTTAGCAATCGACATAAGAAATTATTTTTCTTTTGTCGCGTGGTTTGTAGCAACATATTTATTAATTCGATTAATAGTCCGTAAGCTTATCGTTGACGTCTTCCCTTCAACTTCTCAAACTCAACTCACTGCCTTTTTTTTCCAATTTTTAAATTATTAAAAGCATGTTTCTTTCTATATCATTTTGTTGTTACCACTTAAACACACAACAATAAAAGGTGAGCACCATGTGAAATGTTAACAGAACTGCTGTAAATAACAAGAACCGTAATCAGTGAGAGCCTGCCTAAGACTAAACTCAACTTAGAACTATCCCCTCTGACTCCAATTTTAAAACGCAGACAAACTTCTCCTTTTTACTCCATTTCCCTCTTCATCTTCCTGTTGCTCTCTCTATAACGGCTTGCCGCTACTCTCACAAGAGCAAGCATAGATCCCGCAAAATCATACGATTTTGCCTATGCTTGCAAGAGCAAAAGGAAAAAAAGTAGTACCGCAAAATCATACGATTCTGCCTGTACTTGCAAAAGCAAGCAAAGGTACCGCAAAATCATACGATTTTGCCTGTACTTGTAAGTAAGGAAAACAGAAAAGAACAAAATAAACACATATACCGCAAGATCATGCGATTTATTAGCGGTACCACAAAATCATGCGATTTTGTGGTACCGCTAATAAATCGCATGATCTT
>NW_023998737.1:0-1091 GCF_014805625.2 Glossina fuscipes
GTTTGGCCGCACCAGAGTGTCAAATTTGGGTGTTTTTCCATATGCATATTTCGCTAACATAGCAAATTTCAAAAAATCGGTAAAAATAGTTCCTGAAAGCAAAGTGCGAATTTTTTTTGCCTACTCGATAGGTATTTTCATATAGATTCACGTGAAATAGGTGAATATAGGCGACATTTTCTAGTTTGGCCGCACCAGAGTGTCAAATTTGAGTGTTCCCCCATAGCTATGTTATAGTAACATAACAAATTTAAAAAAATCGGCAAAAATAGTTCCTGAAAGCAAAGTTTGGATTTTTTTGGCCTACTCGATAGGTATTTTCATAGAGATTCACGTGATATAGGTGAATATAGGCGACATTTTCTAGTTTGGCCGCACCAGAGTGTCAAATTTTGGTGTTTCTCTCATAGCTATGTTATGGTAACATAGCAAATTTCAAAAAATTGGCAAAAATAGTTCCTGAAAGCAAAGTGTGAATTTTTTTTGCTTAATCGGTAGGTATTTTCATATAGATTCACGTGATATAGGTGAATATAGGCGACATTTTCTAGTTTGGCCGCACCAGAGTGTCAAATTTTGGTGTTTCTCTCATAGCTATGTTATGGTAACATAGCAAATTTCAAAAAATTGGCAAAAATAGTTCCTGAAAGCAAAGTGTGAATTTTTTTTGCTTAATCGGTAGGTATTTTCACATAGATTCACATGATATCGGTGAATATAGGCGAAATTTTCTAGTTTGGCCGCACCAGAGTGTCAAATTTGGGTGTTTTTCCATTTGCATATTTCGCTAACATAGCAAATTTCCAAAAATCGGTAAAAATAGTTCCTGAAAGCAAAGTGTGAATTTTTTTTGCCTACTCGATAGGTATTTTCGTAGAGATTCACGTGATATAGGTGAATATAGGCGACATTTTCTAGTTTGGCCGCACCAGAGTGTCAAATTTGGGTGTTTCTCTCATAGCTATGTTATGGTAACATAGCAAATTTCAAAAAATTGGCAAAAATAGTTCCTGAAAGCAAAGTGTGAATTTTTTTTGCTTAATCGGTAGGTATTTTCATATAGATTCACGTGATATAGGTGAATATAGGCG
>NW_023998738.1:0-1192 GCF_014805625.2 Glossina fuscipes
AAGGCGCTTAAATAAAATGAATTTAAGGATGGGAAGGCTTCAGAAATCTGGTCGATATTTCATGTACATTGGCCTACTAAAGCGGCCACAATATACAGAAGACGGATTAGGAACTGAAGGAATAAATTCGACTAGAGATTGCGCTGTTATATTGTTGTTGTTAAGGAGCAATTACATAATACCATTAGCAAAGGAAAAACACCATTTTCTCTATTTATATTTACTATTATGAGAACAATTACCTGACGCTGATGATTAACTGCTGGTTAATTCCAAAACTTTTGAGTGTTTAAATTTTAAAAATATTTACATTCAAAAGCAGTTCATTGGCAAGTCGTTACAGTGTCCAAATTTTACCTAAAAATTTATCTTCACTAGGCATTCCGTTTGACAACACATTATGTTTATTTAACAATCGAACCATCTTATTAAGGCGCTTAAATAAAATGGATTTAAGGATGGGAAGGCTGTAGGAATCGGGTCGATATTTCATGTACATTGGCCTACAAAAGCTGCCACAATATACGCAAGTCGGATTAGGAACTAAAGAAATAAATTCGACTAGAGATTGCGCTGTTATATTGTTGTTGTTAAAGAGCAATTACATAATACCATTAGCAAAGGAAAAACACAATTTTCTCTATTTGTATTTACTATTATGAGAGCAATTACCTGATACTGATGATTAACTGCTGGTTAATTCCAAAAACTTGATTGTTTAAATTTAAAAAAATATTCACATTCAAAAGCAGTTCATTGGCAAGTCTTTACAGCGTCCAAATTTTACCTAAAAATTTATCTTCACTAGGCATTCAGTTTGACAACACATCATGTTCATTGAACAATCGAATCATATTATTAAGGCGCTTAAATAAAATGAATTTAAGGATGGGAAGGCTTCAGAAATCTGGTCGATGTTTCATGTACATTGGCCTACTAAGGCTGCCACAATATACAGAAGACGGATTAGGAACTAAAGGAATAAATTCGACTAGAGATTGCGCTTTTATGTTGTTGTTGTTAAAGAGCAATTACATAACACCATTAGCAAAGGAAAAACACAATTTTCTCTATTTATATTCACTATTATGAGAACAATTACCTGACGCTGATAATTAAATGCTGGTTAATTCCAAAAATTTTAAGTGTTTAAATTTTAAAAATATTTACATTCAAAAGCAGTTCATTGGCA
>NW_023998739.1:0-1019 GCF_014805625.2 Glossina fuscipes
TACCCAATTCCTCCTCCTTTCTTTATATTGTGGCCGCTTTGGTAGGCCAATGTACACGATATATCGACCCGATTCCTGAAGCCTTCCAATCCCAAAATTCATTTTATTTAAGCGCTTTAATAGAATGATTCAATTGTTAAATGAACAGAGTATGTTGTCAAACGGAATGCCTAGTGGAAATAAATTTTTAGGTAAAATTTCGACGCTGTAAAGACTTCCATATGAACTGCTTTTCAATGTAAATATTTTTTATATTAAAACACTCAAGTTTTTGGAACTAACCAGCTGTTAATCATCAGCATCAGGTAATTGTTCTCTTAATAGTACACATAAATAGAGAAAACTGTGTTTTTCCTTAGCTAACGTCGTTATGTAATTGGTCTATAACAACAATCACATAGCAACTCTATCTGTGTTCAAATTTATTCCTTTAGTACCCAATTTCTCCTCCTTCCTTTATATTGTGGCCGCTTTAGTAGACCAATGTACACGAAATATCGACCCGATTTCTGAAAACTTCCCTTCCTTAAATTCATTTTATTTAAGCGCTTTAGTAGAATGATTCAATCGTTAAGCTAACGTATTATATCGTCAACCAGAATGCCTGATGAAGATAAATTTTTAGGTAAAATTTGGACGCTGTAAATACTGAAAAATGAACTGCTTTTGAAAGTAAATATTTTTTTCATTGAAACACCCAAGTTTTTGGAATTAACCAGCAGTTAGTCATCAGCATCACGTAATTGTTCTCATAATAGTAAATATAAATAGAAAAAACTGTGTTTTTCCTAAGCGAAAGTCGTTACGTAATTGGTCTATAACAAGAATTACATAGCAACTCTATCTGTGTTCAAATTTATTCCTTTTGTACCCAATGCTTCCTGGTTTCTTTATATTGTGGCCGCTTTTGTAGGCCAATGTACATGAAATATCGACCCGATTCCTGAAGCCTTCCAATCCCAAAATTCATTCTATTTAAGCGCTTTAATAGAATGATTCAATTGTTAAATGAACAGAGT
>NW_023998740.1:0-2798 GCF_014805625.2 Glossina fuscipes
CATTGGCCTACTAAATCGGCCACAATATAAAGAAAGCAGGAAGCAATGGGTACTAAAGGAATAAATTAGAACACAGATAGAGTTGCTATGTGATTGTTGCTATAGCGCAATTACATAACGACATTAGCTAAGGAAAAACACAGTTTTCTCTATTTATATTTACTATTATGAGAACAATTACCTGATGCTGATGATTAACTGTAGGTTAATTTAAAAACTTAAGTGTTTAAATTTAAAAAATATTTACATTCAAAAGCAGTTCATTGGCAAGTTTTTATAGCGTCCAAATTTTACCTAAAAATTTATCTTCACTAGGCATTCAATTTGACAACACATTATGTTCATTTAACAATTGAATCATACTATTAAAGCGCTTAAATAAAATGAATTTAAGGAAGGGAAGGTTTCAGGAAGCGGGTCGATATTTCGTGTGCATTGGCCTACTGAAGCGGCCACAATATAAAGAAAGCAGGAAGCATTGGGTACTAAAGGAATAAATTTGAACACAGATAGAGTTGCTATGTGATTGTTGTTATACACCAATTACATAACGACATTAGCTAAGGAAAAACACAGTCTTCTCTATTTATATTTACTATTATGAAAACAATTACCTGATGCTGATGATTAACTGCTGGTTAATTCAAAAAACTTGAGTGTTTAAGTTTAAAAAATATTAACATTCAAAGACAGTTCATTGGCAAGTCTTTACAGCGTCAAAATTTTACCTAAAAATTTATCTTCACTAGGCATTCAGTTTGACAACACATTATGCTCATTTAGCAATTGAATCATACTGTTAAAGCGCTTAAATAAAATGAATTGAAGGATTGGAAGGCTTCAGGAATCGGGTCGATAGTTATGTACATTGGCCTACCAAAACGGCCACAATATAAAGAAAGCAGGAAGCATTGGGTACGAAAGGAATAAATTAGAACACAGATAGAGTTGCTATGTGATTGTTGCTATAGCGCAATTACATAACGACATTAGCTAAGGAAAAACACAGTTTTCTCTATTTATATTTACTATTATGAGAACAATTACCTGATGCTGATAATTAACTTCTGGTTAATTCAAAAAACTTGAGTGTTTAAGTTTAAAAAATATTAACATTCAAAGACAGTTCATTGGCAAGTCTTTACAGCGTCAAAATTTTACCTAAAAATTTATCTTCACTAGGCATTCAGTTTGACAACACGTTAAGCTCATTTAGCAATTGAATCATACTGTTAAAGCGCTTAAATAAAACGAATTGAAGGATTGGAAGGCTTCAGGAATCGGGTGGATAGTTATGTACATTGGCCTACCAAAGCGGCCACAATATAAAGAAAGCAGGAAGCATTGGGTACGAAAGGAATAAATTAGAACACAGATAGAGTTGCTATGTGATTGTTGCTATAGCGCAATTACATAACGACATTAGCTAAGGAAAAACACAGTTTTCTCTATTTATATTTACTATTATGAGAACAATTACCTGATGCTGATGATTAACTGTAGGTTAATTTAAAAACTTAAGTGTTTAAATTTAAATAATATTTACATTCAAAAGCAGTTCATTGTAAAGTATTTACAGCGTCCAAATTTTACCTAAAAATTTATTCTCACTAGGCATTCAGTTTGACAACACATTATGCTCATTTAACAATTGAATCATACTGTTAAACCGCTTAAATAAAATGAATTTAAGGAAGGGAAGGTTTCAGGAATCGGGTCGATATTTCGTGTGCATTGGCCTACTAAATCGGCCACAATATAAAGAAAGCAGGAAGCAATGGGTACTAAAGGAATAAATTAGAACACAGATAGAGTTGCTATGTTATTGTTGTTATAGACCAATTACATAACGACATTAGCTAAGGAAAAACACAGTTTTCTCTATTTATATTTACTATTATGAAAACAATTACCTGATGCTGATGATTAACTGCTGGTTAATTCAAAAAACTTGAGTGTTTAAATTTAAAAAATATTTACATTCAAAAGCATTTCATTGTAAAGTATTTACAGCGTCCAAATTTTACCTAAAAATTTATTTTCACTAGGCATTCAGTTTGACAACACATTATGTTCATTTAACAATTGAATCGTACTGTTAAAGCGCTTGAATAAAATGAATTGAAGGATTGGAAGGCTTCAGAAATCGGGTCGATATTTACGTACATTGGCCTACCAAAGCGGCAACAATATAAAGAAAGCAGGAAGCAATGGGTACTAAAGGAATACATTAGAACACAGATAGAGTTGCTATGTGATTGTTGCTATAGACCAATTACATAACGACATTAGCTAAGGAAAAACACAGTTTTCTCAATTTATATTTATTATTGTGAAAACAATTACCTGATGCTGATGATTAACTGCTGGTTAATTCAAAAAACTTGAGTGTTTAAATTTAAAAATATTAGCATTCAAAGACAGTTCATTGGCAAGTCTTTACAGCGTCCAAATTTTACCTAAAAATTTATCTTCACTAGGCATTCAGTTTGACAACACATTATGCTGATTTAACAATTGAATCATACTGTTAAAACGCTTAAATAAAATGAATTTAAGGAAGGGAAGGTTTCAGGAATCGGGTCGATATATATGTACATTGGCCTACTAAATCGGCCACAATATAAAGAAAGCAGGAAGCAATGGGTACTAAAGGAATAAATTAGAACACAGATAGAGTTGCTATGTGATTGTTGCTATAGCGCAATTACATAACGACATTAGCTAAGGAAAAACACAGTTTTCTCTATTTATATTTACTATTATGAGAACAATTACCTGATGCTGATGATTAACTG
>NW_023998741.1:0-1201 GCF_014805625.2 Glossina fuscipes
AATTGATTTCATTGTGTCTTGCATATCGGAATAATGTAACTATTAAAAATTTGCCAAGAAGATCAAAGTAAACTTTGATTTAATTTGTTATAAACGAGAGGTGAAAATTAATATGAGTATTAACAATTGATTTCATTGTGTCTTGCATATCGGAATAATGTAACTATTAAAAATTAAGAAGGAGATCAAAGTAAGCTTTGATTTAATTTATTATAAGCGAGAGAGATGTGAAAATTAATATGAGTAATAAAAGTTAACAAGAAGATCGAACTAAACTTTGTTTTAATTTATCACAAAGGAGATGTGAAAATTAACATGAGTATTAAAAATTAACAAGCAGATCGAGCTAAACGTGGATGTAACTTATTGCAAAGGAAATAAATAAAATTGAAAGAAGGTAAACGGCAACAGCAACAACGACGTGGTAATTATCAACAGCATTCACGGCAACAGCCAACAATTACCGGTAGGGTGGCGCATCCACCATTCTCGGCCTTTGGTTATCCTGTGGAGCATCCGCCTGCAGTTGTTAGAGATTCACCAGCAGAACGGCAGAAGCAACAACAACAGCAACAATTTATTGGGAGCATTGTGATAGCTGCAGCCGACAGTGAAAGTGATAATATTCATCAAGTGAACGATCACCACCACCACCACCGTACCTGAACTGTAAGTTATTTTTAAGCTATCTAATTTTGTTGTTACCCATGAGTGGCTAAGCGTGCGCTGCCACCGCTGTGGCTAAGGTGTAGGGGCGTGCACATGGTGGCCATGTAGGGCCGACGCTAGACGATGATCGACTAACCCACTGGTGACAGACGCACAGCAGGAAACCGACCGGACCTTTTCGTCCATTTAGTTTGTTTTTTTATTATTATTTTTTTTTCTCTTTCTTTGTCTAAAGAAAAATTTTTAAATCCTCAGCGGCGAGGAAAGAAAAAGAGTTTCATGACAGTGGTTTTATATAATATATAATCTTATATATATAATTGTATAAAAAAGAGCATTTATGTCGCCTTGAAAGCATTCTGACTAGTTTTAGTAAATTTTTCGAGACCTGCCGTTCGATTTTCGCATATATTTGAATATTTCCTGTTAATTCTTCGATATATTCGTACAAGTGGTTTTATATAATATATAATCTTATATATATAATTGTATAAAACCACTTGTACGAATATATCGAAGAATTAACAGGAAA
>NW_023998742.1:0-1193 GCF_014805625.2 Glossina fuscipes
AAAGAAGTGAAAAAGAAGTTTCCTTCAAGCTGTTTTCAATGTCTGGAGGATAACGCCTACGACGAAAACTTCACTCCTCTGGGGAACCCGTCTACCATTTTGGCCAAGGATGACAATGAGAATGTGAATAAGATTCCAACAAAGACAAAATTTAATGCGGTCGTTACAACGAAATCTGTTATTTCCAAGTCTGCTCTCAGTTCATCCCCAAAACCGTCTGTAAGAAGATCTCAATGATTTCGAACAACGATATGCGTTCTTCGGAGATGTAAAGCCTTATCTCTACGTTCAAAAAATTTATCCGTCCGAAGATCCCTCACAATCTTATTAATGAATTTGAAGAAAAAATTTCTAATTGTGCTAACTCTCGCTACAATCAGGTGACTAATAGTTCGAGTAAATCCTCTCGGTTGTCGTTGTTATTTAAAACATGATCTCTTTTCTGCAATATAATATAAAAAATATCTGAAAGATGACAATTTTTTTAAGTTAAAATTTCCAATTTTGCTTCAGCCACCAAATGCGATGATGCCGGCTACGGCGCTATTGGTGTATTACTTAAGAAAGATGTCAATTTTAGACGTATTTCCTACAATTCTGCTGTTAACATTGTCATCACCAAAACCATGAATCTTAAACAGAATCTTTTCATAGCATCATGCTACTTTCAACTCAATGTTGATGTACAAACTTTTCGTGATGAGGTTCAGAGATTACATGACATTCTTGATGATGAACTAAGTGTGATTCTAGCTAGAGATTTTAATGCCAGACATTGCTTGTATGGCGATCAGTTCCCGATGCCAGCAATTTAAATGTTTTAAATAATGCTAATACTACCTTTCACTGTAGCAGTGTCTTGGATCTAACTTTTTCTAATTCAGCTTTTATATGATTCAATTGGAACATGGCTAATGTCTCAATTGGCAAAAGCCAACACTCTCCCATTTTACTTCACAGTTGCAGAAAGTCCGTTCTAAAAATCGAAAATTTCATTTCACGTAAATTTCTTAGGGACCATCTGCTTAAAGTTAATCGTCTTTCCGATATATCACAAATTCAAAGTGAATGTGCTAATGAGTAAATACGCCAATCCAGTCAACTTCATTGAATATATCAAAACACAGAAGGAATGGAAGTCTGCAATTAAAAAGGCGAAAAGGACACGTAGAGCTATCATTATGAAATAGTTG
>NW_023998743.1:0-1059 GCF_014805625.2 Glossina fuscipes
GAAAACATGACAAGTAAACTCTAACAAGTTAGTGACCGTAGATCGTCCTTTCCGAAAGTCGTGTTGGTGCGGAGAAATATACGAATTAATGGCAAAGGCCAAATGCTGAGTCACAATTCGCTCGAACAACTTGGGCAAGACACTCAACTTGGTTATACCTCTGTAGTTCTCAACAAATTGTCTACTTCCACTTTTGTGGATAGGAATAAGGAAACTACTCTTCCAACATGAAGGGAAAATACCTAAATACAAGGACATGTTAAAAATCTTTGAGATCACACCACATAACTCGACAGCGCAAGATTTAAGTACACATGATGAAATTCCATCAGGTCCAGGCGAACAACTGTATTTTAGAGAACTCAACCCTTTAAAAACATCATCTTCCGAAATAACCAAGTTAGGTATTGAAACCGAGTTAGTTATAGGATATGGGTAGTTTGCTGATAAATCGAAATTAGCAATCGAAAAGTTTCGTCGGAAATACTCAGCAAATAGATTTCAGATTTCAAAATCATCCGAGGAATCAGAGCCATCAAAAGAAACATGAGAGGGATATGTGGGTATTTTTCTTTTAGAGTTAACAAATTTAAAAAAGAATTTAGGATTAGCAAACAAAGAGGATTTAATGAACTGAAGGTATCTGCAGTAATAATGATGGTTGAGGGAGTTAAATCTATGCCTCACCACCGAGTAAGCGATATAGTCGAGCGCAGAGCCACTTTTCGAATATTTCTTGAATAGCGAGTTTTTTCTAATCTTGTGATATTTAATTGTCTTATTAAACCACGGGGGACACTTGCTTCGAGGTCGACACTGCTTGATCGGAACAGATGCAGCAATAGCTAGATTTAATGTAGTGTAAAACGATCACAATAAGCTTTCAATACTACTGGTTGAGAAATCAAGCCTCAAATGTGAAAGACAATGTTTTAGCAATACAATATTGATTTAATGAAAATCATAATATTTATTTAAAAAAGTTTGATTTGGCACATTAAGGCATTTTAATGAACCATCATTCATATGATGAAAGGAAATGCATATTGATGGATGATA
>NW_023998744.1:0-1117 GCF_014805625.2 Glossina fuscipes
CCTTAGACGGCTATGACACCAAAATGAACGAGTCTGTGCGATGCGCTATTCTTTTATAGCCTGAGTCTCACTCGCTTGTCCTATTGCCAACATGTTCTATGTGTTTACATGAGTTTTGAGGTACTATGCTTATGTGTATACTTAGCTTAGGTTGGCTGTAGTCGCAACCTTAGTTACGACTTGCACGATCCTACTTGTACACAACTTAAAACCAACTTACAACTAGCTTATTACTATGTTTGTTCAAAGGTCTACTCGCTAGGCACTCAGGTACCAAAACGCGTGATTCAATCACCGTTAGGTATGTGAGTGCTTGTGCCTTCCTCTACCACTGTGTTTGCATATGCTTGTTTGCTTTTTTTTTGTGTATTTCTACATGTTTTTTTTTTTTTTTTGCTTTTTGAGCTGGAGGTAGAAAATCTTCGAAAGATACTGCTGGGTCTTAATAGCAGCATGCACGATTCGCCATCGCTGGCGCATACGTACTAAAAACTACCCCCCACACACACTTCATCTACCACTCTCCCCCGCGGGACCACCGTTAGGTATTACTTCGCGGGGGCTGGTTGTCGCTAGCACGCTTCTGATGGTGGGACCTCAGTGGAATGCACTATCGGCTTCCACTCCCTCTGCTCTCCACCCGTTGTCTCTCCAATCGCCGTAACTTTACGAGAGTAGTGCTAGCGAAAGCGTCTATGGCGTTCCAGGCTGCTGTACTGCCGATCATTTCGTTCGTGATCCCGTTCGGCTGCATTTGAGGCTACACAATCTCAAATCTGCAGCAGTGGAACATTACGTGCTCCACATCTTCCTCCGTATATGCGCATGTCGCACAGTTAGGTGAGCTGTCATGTCCGAATCTGTGAAGATACTTCCGAAAACAGCCATGGTCATTTAGAATCTGGGTTAGGTAATAGCTTACTTCGCCGTGGCGTCTTTCATCCCATCGTCTTATGCTCGGGATAAGAACGAACGTCCACCTTCCTTTGGTCGTTCTTTCCCACCTCGACTGCCAAATCCTTAACGAGGCCATCCGCTCCTCGCTTCTTATAACGTGCGAGGAGAGCTCGTTGCCGCGACGCCGTTTGTAGATGCGGCTCATCTCATCGGCCAGAAT
>NW_023998745.1:0-1109 GCF_014805625.2 Glossina fuscipes
TAAATTTTTAGTGCAGGTTTTCTTGAAACGAAAATCAGATGTATTTTTCTTTTAAATTTTTGGTGTAGGTTTTCTTAAAACGAAAATCAGATGTATTTTTCTTATAAATATTTGATGTAGGTTTTCTTGAAACGAAAATCGGATGTGTCTTTCTTATAAATTTTTAGTGCAGATTTCCTTGAAACGAAAATCAGATGTGTGTTTCTTATAAATTTTTAGCGCACGTTCTCTTGAAACGAAAATCAGATGTGTGATTCTCATAAATTTTTAGCGCAGGTTTTCTTGAAACGAAAATCAGATGTATTATTCTTATAAATTTTTAGTGTAGGTTTTCTTGAAACGAAAATCAGATGTACTTTTCCAATATATTTTTGGCGTAGGCTTTCTTGAAACGAAAATCAGATATATTTTTCTTATAAATATTTGATGTAGGTTTTCTTGAAACGAAAATCGGATGTTTGTTTCTTATAAATTTTGGTGTAGGTTTTCTTGAAACGAAAATCAGATGTTTGTTTCTTATAAATTTTTAATGTAGGTTTTCTTGAAACGAAATTCAGATGTATTTTTCTTATAAATTTTTAGCGCAGGTTTTCTTGAAACGAAAATCAGATGTATTTCTCTTATGAATTTTTGGTGTAGGTTTTATTGAAACGAAAATCAGATGCATTTTTCTTATAAATATTTGATGTAGGTTTTCCTCAAACAAAAACCATATGTATTTTTCTTATAAATTTTGGAGTAGGTTTTTTTGAAACGAAAATCATATGTATTTTTCTTATAAATTTTTGGTGTAGGTTTCCTCGAAACGAAAATCGGATGTGTGTTTCTTATAAATTTTTAGTGCAGGTTTTCTTGAAACGAAAATCAGATGTATTTTTCTTATAAATTTTTAGTGCAGATTTCCTTGAAACGAAAATCAGATGTATTTTTCTTATAAATATTTGATGTAGGTTTTCTTGAAACGAAAATCGGATGTTTGTTTCTTATAAATTTTTGATGTAGGTTTTTTTGAAACGCAAATCAGATGTATTATTCTTATAAATTTTTAGTGCACGTTTTCTCGAAACGAAATTCAGGTGTACTTTTCCAATAAATTTTTGGTGTAGGTT
>NW_023998746.1:0-1268 GCF_014805625.2 Glossina fuscipes
AATATATGTACGTTTCTGGCAATTTACATAATATTAATATATCTATAAATTAAACTAAAATAGATCAACATTTTATTCGATCTTTCGGTGCTGTGGTGAGCGACAAAGTATACCCCATGGTGAATAAAACACTCAAAAGAAATTCCAGTAACAAAGCGTTTAAAAAGAAGTTGTTGTAATCCTTTTGCTTTCTACAACAACAATGAGAATCTTAAAAGTGTTTATAATTTTTTAAATTCAAAAAGAAGAATTTATCGTTTCCCATCGTTACTTATCTCTATCGTAATAAGCAATATGATGTTTTCTTTAATATATAATGTCCGTGCTCATAAGTGCGCTTTCTTTAACTGATCCTACCGCTACTTATGGCGAGACCTGTGAAGAGTTACGTGTCTTTCTAGTTTTTCAGATGGGGTTCATACAAACTCCGCCCTAGCTTCTACGGTCGTTAATCAACAGACTTCGTCCACATAACATGGGTGATATTATGTCAGTGGTATTTTTGTTGCAATCCATATCGAATTCGGACAACAAATTAGTCACAAACGATAAAGAGTTTTTAGGGAGTTAGCAACTCTAATGTGGCTTCACTTTCGCAAAACATATGGACGCTGATTGTGTATCTTTAGTTTAGTCCGTCTTTTAGACAGAGCACCTTCAAAGCCGTTTGTTTGTTATTTATGTATGAGTTTTGTCATTCACATTTTGTTTCGAAAAAATAATGGGAAAATTTAACGTTAATTTGTTAAAAATAGTGCAGTCAATAACAAAATCACACATATCTAAATGAAAATAATATTATGTAAAATTTTTGGTGGAATGAAATGAAGTGAAATGAGTTCATATAATTTCATATTTTTGTTTTTTAGAAATATTTTGAATAACAGAATTGAACTTTGAATAAATATCGCTTGATTTTTATTTTACTTATCACATTTTTAGGAAAATAAAGCGATTATCTAAGAAACAAAATTTTAAAGAAAAGGGAAAACCAAACACACATTCATGCCGCGTTACCTGCGTCTTGCAGTTGGCGACTGACGAAAAGGTTAACAACAATTGACAGAAGTTTAGCGAACAAAAACAGGTTAGCGGATTAAAAATGTCGCGATGAATTTAGGTACCGATAGTTTCCTTGCAAAAGGGAATATATGCGGAATATGTGCGACAATCGACCGTTACTCGCAAGCAAATCGAAAAGTGCAGCGGAAATTGATTCAAGAGAATCGAGTTGTAAAAAAGCAAACTAAAGTGTTGTAAATTTAAAA
>NW_023998747.1:0-1453 GCF_014805625.2 Glossina fuscipes
TTAGCAATTGCATACATACACATCAACTTAAAACATTGAAAATAGGTATGGTGAGGTGTGGCAATGAAGAGGTTTCTTAATATATAATAAAATGTTCTGCTTGTTTACTTAAAAACAAAGTAAAGCCGCAGCGGTGTTTGCAAACAATTTTTTCTTTTTATTTAGCTCTTTTTACTATGCAGTATGGGAAAAGAAAAGCTTTTTAAAAATACATCTAAAAATCTAGTGACCAAAAACCTTTAATTTTTTTGAATAATCAATTTCAAACAAATAGCTTGATTTTTCTAAACCCCTTAAGATCGGTGACGGAACCGGTTGATTTTAGTTTTTTGAAAAGGGTGTTTCAATTTTGAAGACATTTTTCTTTTGCTATTAATGCCTACTAGTATTTTGAAGAAATTTTTCTTTTCCGACCATGCCTAGGCTATAGAATTACTGTAGTGATTTTGAAAACTGTTATTGGCGTGGTCCTTACCTACTCGGCTAGTCATGCGGATATACCTTCTACGAAAAGTAAGTCTATATATGGTAAGAAGGACTTATTTACAATATTTTATAATGGTCATAAATGAGGGATAACACCATCTTTGACAAGAATTGCTCATTCGCTTCAGTCATTTCTCAAGAAGAAAATCAGTGGTTAGGTTATAGCTGTCCTTTTCGACATTTGTCACTATTAACGAACATAAACACTGCTTTATCTTAGTAATGATGGAAGTTCTAAAATGTTGGGAAACGCAAATTATTGTTTTCATGAACTTAAGGACTTTGACAAAAAAAATTAATAAAAATTGTCCACGGAATGAATATTTGGTTATTTGAAATTGTGTTATATCATCACCGTGTTATAATAATCGCAAATTTGGTATCATGGTGTACCGAAACCGTGCTTTACATGTACCGTGTCCAACGAGGGATATCGGAAATTATAAAAATTATGAATTTTTTTATTACGCTAGATTTTTGAACGAAACAGATTTTACACTGTCCTTGTATTACATATCCAACATATCCTTAGAAGTTATTGTTTTTCATGGATGTGTTTACAAGGGATCATCTACTTCTTCAAACACATCAAATGGCCCTCAACAAAGAAGATAAAGTTCTAGTGAACTCGAGAGTTTAAACATCAAACGGCAACCACATAAACGCGTAAACGATCGGCAGACGATAACTAAGTCGACCCTACATTTTATACTAATCAAGAATATTAAAATCGCAAGAGCTCGAGTTTGTTGCGGTTCTGATCACTACATTTGGATGTTGGAAATAGAGAAACAAGAAACAAATCGAGTGCAGCGCTATTTTCCGGTGCTTTTTATAGAAAAAGCAGAAATAAAGCAAAGTTCGTTTGCGTACCAATAGAAGCTCTTTAGATTTTCATTTCTTTTTGAGATAATACCGTCAAATTTCTTTAAAGTTTTTTTGACATCTCAACTTATCAACATGGAGT
>NW_023998748.1:0-1806 GCF_014805625.2 Glossina fuscipes
CACAGACCGACAGACACCCTACCCAAGGTTTGTTCGCGGCCGTTACAGCTCGGACCCATCGATATCGCCTGCGATATGGAATGTGTACGTCAAAAGGTCCGCGGACAGACCGACTATACCCTCAACGACCGACTACTACGGACCAACGTGTGGCTTCGACCCACGCCCTGAGTTTAAGAGTCTCTGTTCTACCGACTGAGCTAGCCGGGCAGTCTCGGTGTATACTCAAGAGGTTTTAGAGAAGAGAATACCTTCGGCTTGTTATACCCCTAGCTAGCTAGCTGTCTTCTAGCTGGTGTCATCGAACTTGCACCTTGTGGCTAAGCTGTCTAATCTGTTCATTCCGTAAGTCGAGAAACCCTTTGAGTAGTAGATTTTGCATCCGATATTGTTGACTTTCATTTGCGATTCTTTGCAACAAGTTTAGCAACCTTTCGCGATCTATGGGTCGTGAACCTCTTAACGCTTCCGTGGCCAAGTCGAAAGGTGTTCAACTACTGTTGCCATCATTATTACTTCCACCACTCGTGTTGGTAGAGAATTTGAGTTCACTGTTTATCATCGTTGAGCGGCCGCTTGATGCTAGATTTATTGGAGCCTGGTTTATGTACGCTTGCGGGGCAGGCTGAGAACAAGATTTAATATGCTGAGCTGTTGCAGTTACGGTAGTTGCAGGTGGATGAGGCCTTGAAGATTTCCGTGTACTATGTTGGCTACTTAAATTTTTGTTGATGCGTGTACGTTTCGCCAGTTTGTTTTGATTAGCATGACTAGCAATGTCGCTAATAGCTGTCACAGAAGGCAATAGCTGGTTACGGTGACTTACTACTGCTATTGTCGTTTCAGCGTTGTTGAGCTGGCTCTGCTGCTTTTGTTGACGCCGATTACGTAAAGGTGACGTTGACGAGGTGATTTCAATAGATCCGCTGAACTTTTCGCGTGTGTTGTGTGGCAATGTTTCCTTACCTTCACCTAGAGAGGTTTGCTTTACATCAGTCAGTTGAAGTGACGAGTTTCGGTAGCTCTTGGAGTTATCGTTTCCTTGGCTTATGGCGTCTAAAACTTGGCATTTATTCGGAGACTTAGTAGTGTCTGCTTTGGTGGCGACAGATAAGCCAAAAGCCTTCCAGAAGTCGATGCCGAAATAGAATTGCTGTTGCAAAGCTGGTACTATATAGAACTCAATACTCCTGGTCTCGCCCTCCCACTCGACGGGTAAGGTGATGAGCCCCGTTACTCAGGTCTTCTCTCCATTTGCTGTTTTAACGTGTCGATCCCTTAGCTTGATGATTCGATGCCTTCGGTTCTCAAGGAATCTCGTTGCTCCGGCCCCACAACAACTAACGCTGGCTCCTGTGTCCAGAAGAGCGGTTACTTCGGTGTTGTCGACCTTGGTCCGCGCAAACAACCTGTCATCGTGTTCTAGGGAAACAATCGCTGAGATCTCCGTTTGCTGAAACCTCCTGTACGCCTTCCTTCTTTGGCGTAATATCAGAATTTTTCTATGTTTCCTCGCGAGCGCTCGCCTTCTAAAAATCTCTGCGCTAAAAATCTCGTGTCGCTTCTGCTGGTAGTCCGCGATCCTTTGTGCTAAGCTTCTGTACTCGGGGATGCCTTGATCCGTTGCTGGTGTTATTGTTGCGCCTGTTGCCGCTCGCGTTAGTATTGTCACTGCTGCGGTTGGTGTTGTTCTTGTTGTTATTGCTGGTGCTGTTGTTGCGATTGTTGGTGGTGTTGTTATTGCTATTGTTATCGTTGATGTTGTTGTCATTGTTGTTGCCGCTGTTGTTATCGTTGGTGTTGTTG
>NW_023998749.1:0-2734 GCF_014805625.2 Glossina fuscipes
CTTTCTTCCTTTGCTATATCTTTCATCGTAACACTTGTTTTTTGTTTCACTTTGGAATAAGTGTTTTTATTTATAAAGTAAAAACCTGGTATGATTCACAAACAACACTTGAGTTCTACTGTAATTGTTCTGTATAGAATCCTTTCAATTTGTGCTGCGAATTCTATATAGAGCGCAACGAAACCATCATTATAATATAAAATATATAGCATAAAATATAATCAAATGAAAAGGTTTATAAATCAAGTGAATAGATTTTTTTGGCCATCCTACAATCAATATTAAATGCTTAATGTGGCTATCAATACCGAATGAACTTACGTCAATCTTATTATTGTAACCAACGTGTTTGAGACAAACATTTTTCGTACATTGCGCTCACGTTGAAGGACTTGAAAAAAGTTTTCTTATATACAAGCGAAACATCGACACTTCCTAAAAAAAGAATTTTTTTTCAGATCTGTTCGGTCAAACTTCTAAGCTACGCCGAATCTTAATTAAAGGATTTTCACACACACATGACAAAACTTTAATAATAATCGTTTTTAGTAAAACGAGCAGGAACTTTATACTCTACGCCCCATATAGTACAGGCTGTATTAAGTTTTTCGGCATTCTTTTCGGCAGTCTTTTTTGGGAATGGGGCAATTTTTTGAACCTCTTGCCATATAACCCTTCATCTTGATAGGGAAAAAGCTTCTACTTATCAATATTTCATCAAATATCCACGAAATATAAATTCTTATATGCCCCTTTTTAATATTTTATGATGAAAATTTTCCCACGATAATAAATTATCATAAGAATTAACTGGAGTGAATTTGAAGCGTATGGGTCTATTTCTTGGACTCTTTCCTATACAACAATTCTAATCAATCGTAAGCCATTCAGTAAAAACGTTTAATTTTTAATATATTATTTTCAATATTGGTCCGTACCAGCAATTTAGCAAAGATATTAACCGTAGAACATTTGCATCACATAGGTCTATTTTTTAGACTTATAAGCGTTCTCATGAAAAAGAGCATGGTGCTTATACGGGGATAGTCTCTACATTGTGAAGCACAATCTTTGGAAAATAAATTAATTTTGCTAGACTTGTATGACGTTAACTGAGGCTTTCGACACCTTCCGAAATGCCGGCTCTCGTAAAAAGCATGTCCTTGCATGAGAATAATATATAATTTTTGATATGTTATCACCAAAATGAATAACTGTACTAGGCAAAGTGTAGGGTATTTAAAGGACGGCCTCGTCTCACCATAATGTTGTTATTTGTTTTTATACTCGTCATATAGATTTTGTGAAAACGTTTCCAGAACCAAGTTTCAGAGATCCTATAAGGTATATATTGTTACGAAAATCCCAAATCTAGTTAATGTCAGCTAAGTAATTTTCGCAACAATAAATTTCCTAAAGAAGGAAAAACCAAATGAGCATTCGCTGGCGCCTCATGAAGCTGCAGGCCGATGAAAACGAATAGCGGAAAAACCAGGCTGGGATTAGACCCTAACCATAAATTTAGGTATAGTAACATTCTTGTAAAATTGTATATAAATCGAATATTTGTGAAAAGTAGAGTTAGTCTGGCAAGAACGTAGAAGTTGAGAGTACGGCCAAAATAAATTGTGAATAAATATTCCTACTGTTGTGAAAGACAAAGTAGTAAAATAAAATAACTTTGAAGTGCATTTCTCTTGATCAAAATATCCACGATCTAGTGATACGGACTGTATCATAGCAAAAGCGAATTTCATAACAACATGTTCTTGATGTTTAGTTTTGGCAGCAATATTGAAATTTCTTGCACGCAGTTTGCTATTGAAGATGATACAAATTGGTCAAAGCGCACGCCCACAGAAAAGCATAATTCGAATGCAACTTCGTTTCTCTATTTGGAAGATCCCTATTATTCAGGTACAAGAAGAGACAAAATCGGTCACAAAGATAACTACATTTTTTTTCCTTTTCGACGTTTTCTTCTTATTGCTCATAAGGAAAACAAAATTGTATGTTGCAAATTATTCTATACCTTCTTTCTCACATAAAAATATTTTATGCGACTGAAAATATGATAATTATAAAATAAATATGGTGGGTTTTTTCTTTTTTTTTTGTCTTTTTTAAGACAACGGTAATTGGTATAAAAGATTAAGCCCCAGGCGAATATAATCTCCTTACTTGCGAATGTTAATTGTATTTAAAAAAAAAAAATTGTCTGCAATCAGTTATAAAATCAACTGAAGCAAGAGATAAAACCATTATAGTGAAACACAGCTTACCATTAATACCCTGAGTATAAGATATACAGACGGAAACACAAGATTTGCAAAGTGAAGTCGATCAGTGTAATAAAGAGTGGATTCATCTCATGTCTATGTAAGTGTTGCATACATTCGCACAAACATTGTATATCACACTATTTATATACCATAAGTGAAGTAGGCTCCGAAAAATGATTCGGGATCGACTAGAAAATGTTATTAAAAACCTGCAATTTAAACTTCAGATCGGTCAGTTTACACCCTTATTATAAGATATGCGTCGAAATTTTTTTTTACCCGTAGAATCGCAGAATATAATATATGTAAATTATAATGCATAAATTGTAATTCAATCCACCTGAGTGGTCAAAGGCGGCGAGTCTCGACTAGCAACTCAATAATCAATGGGTTCAAATATCAAGTGCGGTAGAGTTTTTAAATAAAGCCGAAAGACTTAGATGCTAGTGCTT
>NW_023998750.1:0-3082 GCF_014805625.2 Glossina fuscipes
GAAGCATCAAAAAGCTAAGACATTTTAAAACTTTTGTCGTTTTTTTTTGCGCTCAGCGTACTGCTAATGGGTAGGTGATCAGGGACAGAAGAGGTAGTTTAATTTGCCTTCATGCTAGCTGCCGTCTTCTAACCAAAGAAAGGGGAATGTGTGCAATATCCGCGATGAGCTTTCAAATTTTGTGGGTATGAACGGTCAAATTTTGTACGTTTGTAGGTCACTAAATTATCCAAGAAAATGAGTCTTCTGTTCGATTCGAAGAAATATCTGATATTTCGAAGTGTTTTAAAAGACACATGGCGTTTGCCGCTTTATGGAAAATGGTGTCTCCAAGTGTGAGATAAGTTGAAAGTAAATTATTTTTCAAATAAGTTTAAGTGTATTTAATTTCTTTTATGCTTTGCTTGTTCGAAAAACATTTAAGAAACTTTACATTTATACTTGTGATCCTGTACATGCAACCTGTTAGATAAATTAGAAAACAGTCGCTTGTATGTAACAGCTTATCGTAAATATTCGATTAATACTGGGTGTTTCGTTCAATGCACAATGCGAAAACGCAGCTCTTTTTTCCATTTCATGCGCAATAAGTTTGTCCCATTCTTTACAATACGGCAAAATAAAAGGAGTATATTCACTAATATGGTATACATACGCATACATATAAGATAACTTACACCTAAAGGGTGTCCAATACGATATGTAGGCCAAGTCTTGTTTTCAGTCATCAAGTGCAGCCTGCGCGCAGTTGCACTTTGCTTACGTTTTTTGTCTGCGCGATATTAAAATGCTATGACCAATTCAGCAAATATGCCAATAATGGCCTTTGATATTTGCTTTGCAAGGTATGGGAAATCTGTTTGAAATATGTTCTCCGCAATAAAAGAAGTTTTTTGCAACAATGCTTGCTTCTAAACTTTATAAATATTTATACGCTGAGCTTACTCTATCCAAAACCAAAATCGAAAGCTGTTTTCACTGTTCTTTTAAGAAGTTGTTCATATTGATTCAGAAGTAAATTTGGTGTAAAAAATTCTGAGCAAATGTCAACTTCATTTTCAACTGTAATTAACTCTGTGAGAGTCTTTCAGGACGACATTTTAGCTAGCATTGTCATTATCAAAACATAATACAAAAATTTTAAGAAAGAAAGCGTTTTAGTAAATTTTTTAATTTTTAACTTATTATGCGATGGGATATTATATTGCATATAAAATGATGATAACGTAGCGTTTGATTTCTTAATTCGTGAGTATGATTCATGCTAGTAGCTAAAGTGTGTCGCATGAGTAATTATTTGGAAAAAACGGCGCTCTAGCTACATTTCTGTTCGTCGTCCGTTTTTCAACCTTACACTGGCATAACTTGAGGTGCAAATCTCAAACTTGGCACACCATCCTAATGGCCGTATAAGACTGACTGCAGTCACACTTTCAATAAATAAAAATCTACATACTTAAAATTTAAAGGCGATATTAATGTAAACGTGGCGCAAAAATTTACGACGATTTAGTAGAATGTTGATACCAAAATGGACTTAATGGGCTTGCAAAGAAACGAAAGTTACAACTTATAGGAAATCTTGATATAATAATCAATCGACGTAAGAAAATTTATATGTATAAATAAATTCCCGAACGCGAATACAACTTTCTTACTTACAGCTTGTATTGAATTTTCGAAAATTCGTCGAATTTCGGTTTAATACCTAAGCTTTTTAATTTTTGAGAACATGATTATATTTTGTTGGACTTTCAACTCAATGCCTATTACCTGCGTGTGTATTTCATAAGGATGTAATGTGTTCGAAACACAGTAAAATAATTATTAATCACATAGTTTGTGTATCCAGATTATAATAAATTTTCTGGACGACCTTTCATTAAATATTTCGAACAAATTAACGAAATAGTTGCGATTAATGAAAATTTGTTTATATCTTAAAGAAATATTATTTTCCAGTTTGTATGTTTTTACGACATTTGAATAAAAATACTTACAATGCCGTAGGGAGGAAATGAAATAATCAGAAAAATAAATGATTGACTTTAATAATTTAATTAAAAACAAAAACGCTGTAGTAGGTCGCAGCTCACTAATAAATACTTTACCCCATTCTACAGATATTTATATAACGACTTTTCAATATAAAGCGTTATATGGGAATGGATTGAAAAATCGATCCGATTTGAATCATTTTCAAGAACGATCGTCCTTATGCCAAAACAAGTCGGTGCAGCTAACTTCATTTAAATTTCCCAAATATGGCAGCCTTTAGGTTGAGCACAACAAAATATCACAGACAAACGGACAGACAAGTTTAGGCCGATTCAGAATTGGTCAGCGTCATAAAAGGTGGATCTACCTCAACTCCTTATGGGTGTGGTATACAAACATAATGCACCCTTGCGCTACAAGAAGTGAATTGTATAAGAAAAGCATGTGTGCATTTACCCATATTGACGGGGACTACGATTTCCTTTTTTTTGGCAACAGTGTTGAATTTTAATACATTTAATATTAAGTAATAGTAACTGTTTTACTTTCAATATTCTTTTTTTGGAAAGTTGTATCTTAACAGAAGTTGTCAACACTACCCTTACGGCGCTCGACAATTTGACGAGTTTTTGATTTGAAGCATAAAAAAGGCAAAATCTTTAGATTGTTTTTTAATGATATAGTAAAGCAGATATATATATACGGTTTCCTTTGACATACATCCATCTTGTTATTTAAAGATGTTATATATCTATCTTTTCGAAAACCTGTCAGTTTGAAGTACAATTTTTGGGAATTGTCACAATCGTTATATGAATATAGAGAGCTGATATTTGGGAAAATGGGAAATAAATTGGAAATGGGTTGGAACCCAAAGTTTTTCGTTAATTATTGAAGTATTAATAAACCGATAGGATCAGAATAAACAGGTGCTCCTAGCGAACATTAGGATAGGACCTTTTTCAACAAAAAATTGAATAGATTTTGAAGTGTTTGGAGATTGTTTTACTTCCTTCATCTTATCATTTATGTGACTGGATCGCGACCGTTATTTAACCACATAATCTTCAAAGATCAAGGGATG
>NW_023998751.1:0-1181 GCF_014805625.2 Glossina fuscipes
ATTACAAAGTGTGACAAGCCGCACACCTATCCTACTGCGTGTTCCTTGACTTCGGAATAACGGTTATGTTATAAACCTGTTAACATTGTTCATCAACTAATCTCACCCGAAGCTTTTCACATTTTTACTTCATAAACTTACAAATCCGTAAAGTATTTTTCTCCTTAATTTTTCCTACGACTCGTGGCTATGCCGTCTTGTGGGAACTAAAGACAACGTTTTATAAGAATACTCAATAGAAACAGAAATAACTGTTTATTTAAAGGCGTTATAATTCGGAATAAAGACAAATTATTTTTCCCTCACCCACGTCTCTCCGCGGATAAGAATCAATAGAAATTATTTACAATAGAAACCTTCCTAAAACTACACGCCCGGCTCTACACCACCTACAATTAGAAAACTTCAGCCTACTTGTATTTGATATGAAATTAAAATGGCGAGAGAGTTTGCAAATTTGTAAACTGCTTGATCTTTAGTGGCAGATTTTTCTTCTTTCATAGTCCTCTTAATATGTGATATCAGACAAAATGATGTATGATATCGATATACTCAGAATTTCATGCTATCTACTAGCCTACAGCGTTTTCTTTGGACAACCTCGACTGCTAATATTCCAGATATCATTTTATGATCCTAAGCTAATTACTGGATAATATTTTCATTTTTTATCTACTATATCTGACACACAACCGATATGTCAACATACCTAATAAGTTTTTATTTCTAAGTTCTCATTTAGTATTAAAAAATTATAGCTTCAGTGATTTTGTCCTCTTAAGATACTGTAGAAATATCTGGGCGTTTCCAACAGGAAATTGCTTTCAACATTCATATTCAACTTGTGGTAGGCGAAGCTTGGTTTCCTTAAACGTTGGTCCAGAGAATTTCAAGCTTCATATACAACCGAGGGACTATTTATGGCATTAGTGAGACAAATCTTAGACTATGCTGCAGTGGTTTGATCTCCTAGCTACCGTTGCTACTCTGCTATGAATGAATCAGTACGGAAGCAATTTTTACTTTGCGTACTTCCTAATCCACTATGTAGAAATCCACAATAGAAATTTTTCTTTGATCTTCTCCACGGTTTTTGTTATACCAAGATGCCCTCCCCTTGGTCCATTGTGGAATTTCCTTATAATTTCACGAGTTCTGGCTTGTGGTACCACGAGTAACTT
>NW_023998752.1:0-1498 GCF_014805625.2 Glossina fuscipes
AAAGCTAGAGATTTGTTGCCATTATCACGGTTTGTAGAAATTAAAAACTTGAATGGAAAATTTTTACGAAATTTTATTTATATATACTTTAAAAATTTAAAACGTAGAATGATGAAAGAAAACTAATTTTTTTTCATCTGCGTTGACACCTGCGCTAAGTAGTTAGTTTAAGATACTTTCACCACTTCTCTCTTGCAGCCGATGCGTGTTGCATCAGCGCAAAAATAAATTGAATTAAAATTATTTCTTATATATGTTGACAGAAAGTCCCTACAAAAGGCAACTGATAGCAATATTTTAGGTTTATAATCTTTTCTAATTTAAAGTAATTATGATAGCATTGTGAAATAGTAAAGAGCAAAATAAGATAGAAACAATTTGTATCTGGCTTGACATGCACCTTCTGCTCCATATCATTCATTTATATTTGTCGTTCTTATTGAATACTTGTAGATAGTGGGGGAATCATACCTAACTGTGATTTCTTAGTGGAGATTGAGCATCATCGGGACATAAAAGGCTCCTCTAATTTTTGCTAAGAAGAGTAGTAAGAGAGCAAATAAATATTTTAACGGATGTCGTACTGACCGGCCGATAAAATTTTATAAAATGTATTCAATCAGAGTCTATCTACTGTCTTAAACGAAACTAGCATAAAGCACTTAGAATGCCTTGTACAAACCAAGTTTGTCCTGCTGTCGCTGTACGGTGCGAAGACGAGCTCTTTAGTTTCAACTCTTAAGGCGTGCGAAGGAGTTTTGGACGACTAGTGATGACTCTCTATACGGCTGATTGTTCAGAACAAAAAGATAACTTCTAGAGAGAAAAATCAAAATCATATAATTATGCGTTACGATGATTATTCAATGTTAATCTTAATTTAATCCTTCTTATGCTCTCTACGCTTATCTAATGGTTTCGGTTTATCTGCTTAATATAATCTTGCATAGGTTTACAATCTTCTATAAAGGCTATTTATCCTGTGTTTGTGCAGATGTATGCTGTGTCCAGAGGAAGTTAAGATTAACCCAGCTTTAATCAATGGATTCAGAAAATGATTCCGATTTCAACACAACTATTTGCCTCTGTGTCTGCTTCTTCATTATCTTAAGGCGATCTGAATGGATTCCAAAGTATTTGATGTGAGTTTTCCGTAGTATTGCAACTATGCGGAATCATAGAGGAGAGCGCGTTTCCTTTAAAGGTGAAAAAGCAGCATGCACACATTTTGCAGGATTAATGCTTATTTTCCATTTTCGGAGCTGCTGAAAGATGGTAGTACCATTTTGAATTTGACTTGACACCATGATGTGGTATGTAAGCGAGCTCATAATTGTTGTGTCATTTGTGGGTATGTAATATAGCGGGTTGGCATGTTTTCTATGGACAACAGAGGGGAGTTGATCGTAGATAGACCTTTCTTGTGGTAGACACATTAATTTTTTAAGTGGAGCGACCACTTAGTAAAGTGTGTGCATTAAATAAGAATTTATGGTAA
>NW_023998753.1:0-7911 GCF_014805625.2 Glossina fuscipes
ATGGTTCCGATACTGTAACAGCCAATTATGTGCAATTTTGGTTTCGTAGATTCCGTTCAGTAAATTTTGATGTTAAAGATGCACCTCGCACAGGTAGGCCGGTCGTCGAAAATGTCGATAAAATCGGAGAAATGATCGAAATTGACCGGCATGTTAGCAGTCGTAGCATCGCCCAGGAGCTAAAAATCGACCATAAAACAGTTTTAAACCATTTACACAAAGCTGGATTCAAAAAGAAGCTCTATGTTTGGGTGCCACACCAATTAACAGAAAAAAACATGATGGATCGAATTTCCATCTGCGAAGCATTGGCCAAACGGAATGAGATAGATCCATTTCTTAAACGGATGGTGACTGGAGATGAGAAATGGATCACATACGATAACCCTGTGCGAAAACGATCGTGGTCAAAGAGCGGTGAAGCACCTCAAACGGTGGTCAAACCAGGACTAACGGCCAGGAAGGTTTTGCTATGCATTTGGTGGGACTGGAAGGGGATTATTTATTATGAGTTGCTTCCAGATGGCCAAACGCTAAATTCTGATCTCTACTGTCAACAACTGGACCGTTTGAAGATAGCGATTGACCAGAAACGGCCAGAATTGGCCAACAGGAGAGGTGTCGTGTTCCACCAGGACAACGCTAGGCCACACACATCTACAGTGACTCGCCAGAAACTTCGGGAGCTTGGTTGGGAAGTTTTAATGCATCCGCCATACAGTCCGGACTTGGCACCAAGCGATTATCATCTTTTTCTTGCATTGAAAAATTTCTTTAATGATAAAAAATTGGAATCTAGGGAGGATTGTGAAAATAGACTACTAGAGTTTTTTGCAAATAGAGACCAGGACTTCTATGAGAGAGGCATTTTGAAGTTACCTTTAAAATGGCAACAAAACGTACAACAAAACGGTGCATATTTGACCCAAATCGGACAATCCGAAGCATGTTAAATAAAGTCCTGAAGTTCGTACAAAAATAATGGATTTCTTTTTCCCCAAACTAGTATAAAATCCAAGAGTTTATCTCGGTTAAATCTAAGATATTGAAAAAGACCTGTAAAGGCCATCTTTGAGATTTAGATTTTACACTATATTTTCTGGCCATTTGGTCGGTTACATCTACACCGAATTTTGTACTATTATAAACTCTAATTGTCTCTGGTGTACGGGTGTCATTTTTTTCAATTTCAACCGATGAATGCATTGAACTAAGTATCAATACTTTTTTATTTATTTTTACTTTATAAATTGTAAGAATAAAATCTTTCGATTTGTATAATATTGTTGAGAAGCGTGTCATACTATCCTTTGCCTGTCTCGCTAATTTTGGTAGCTCTCTTTTATTTCTCCGAATGGTTCCAACAAGACTAGTTCTTTTTGTTAGAAGTTTACTGGCTAGTGACGCGCTTGTAAAAAAATTGTCAACTGTTATATTTCTCCCATGGCCTGCAGATGGTTCTGCCAATTTCAAAGTTATAAACTCTCCAAGTGGGATTGATGATTCTCTCCCTTCATCTTTTCTCAAATATGGAAAGCCGTTTACTATATATTTACTTGCTACATCGGAAGCTAACCAGAATTTTATATCAAATTTGTCCGGTTTGTTGGGCATATATTGAGTAAATGTACAACGTGCTTTTGTAGGAAACAATTGTTCATCTATAGTAAGATATGCTCCTGGTTTATAACAGTTCTGGCTGTTTTCGATAAATTTATACCAAACTTGATAAATCAATGCGAACTTATCGTTTTGTAAGCGTTAGCTTCGTTGATTTTTGTTGTCAAATCGAATAAATCTCATGATTTCTGCGAAGTCATTTCGACCCATAGTTGTCGAGAAAAAGGACGGACCCCAGTTCTTGTTCCATAAATATGACAAATTAATATTTTTAGCCTCATATGCGCCGCGTGCATATAGAAGTCCAATAAAAGCATATAATTTTGCAATAGATAAATTCCATTTCGTTTTCAACACTCGAAAAGCCTATGATTCCGCATATTCTCTTACATGTTCAATCATTTTATGATCAATAATCAAAGAAAATGCTGAAAATGCTCTGCCCTTCCTTAACATAATTCGTTTAGCGTACCCTGTCGGTCCTGATATTTCCTTGAAAATATTACAAATCGATGTTCTTCCACTGTTAGACCCTTCTTTTATTTTTTTCCAAACAGTTCAGTTTATAGCAGTTTCAATCTCTTCCTCATTTGCACTTTCGGAACTAACTATAAATGTCTTTCTTTCCTGTCCTCTACGTATATTCAAAATTTTGTCTTCGTCCGTTTTACTGTCAAATAAGTCACAATAATTTTCTGCAGTACCATCATCAATATCGTAAACTTCTTGATCATCTTCCGAACAATCCTCGTCGATATTATTTATTTGGTCTAATAAATTGATATTCCACGAATGTCGGACACATTGATTAGATTGTAGATTGTCTACAATTACATTATAGACTCGTAAAACAATTTCAAGAACGCGATTATCGAAGAATATAGTTTTAAATAACATAAATTTTTCAAGCGGTCAAATGACCGCTCATGGTAGACTAGACATGGTATAATTTGTTCTCGGAGAATACACATTAGAAAAAGTTGTAAATATTGAAAAATAGTTTGTATGTATATTTTAGGAAAATTCAATAAGATACATGATGACACAATAACGTTTTATGCGAGAAATTTTAAACGAAAGTTTAAAAACGGTCATTTGACCGCGCGTGGTACGTTTAGTGTTAAGGTTGTGCGTGTTTATGCATTGAACATAAATTACTGAAGCTAAAATTTTAGACTTGCTTCATGTGTTTGCATTAACAAACGATATGAGGATGTGTATGTAAAAAAAAAAACAATCAATAATCATCCGATTTAAAAATGTTCGCATTTTACATTGCTAATTATGGCTGCAGTGAGTTATAAATTTTACGACATTAATTAGAAAATAGATAAAAGTATATCGCTGAATATAATAATATAAGTGTACGATCAATTACTAACTCTATTGTGCTAGGACATAAACACGGTTAAACAAGATGTCTATGGCAATGTTCAATAAATAGATGAAGAGAAGGTTTCGTGAAGATGGGGTAAGTAAGAGAGTGTGTGTAAGTGTGTGGATGGGTCTACTCACGGACGGTGATTTAAGGACCAACAAATACATAAACGCTGACTAACGGACAGCAGAACAATACAGACGGGCAGTGGACCTGTTGTTTGAAGTCACATCAATAGTCTTTCCTATAGATTTAATTTTCTTTTATTTTTGTCTTTGTAAACGTAGCTGGGCTAGCCAAGCGAAACAAAGTGCAGCCCCAGCTCCATGCATTACAATGCTTATAAAGAATCTACTATTCCAACGATTGTTGTTGTTGTACAAAACGGATCCTTAAATGCCTGTGACCACTTTTTTTTTACTTAATCTAGTTCTAGAGAGCCAACGATGAACATGTGTACTATATTAGCAGAATTGCGAAAGTCGCAAATACGGCAATAGCCATCTGGAATTTGGTACGTAAATTTCTTCGTGTATTATGAAGGTAGAAATATTTTTCTTATTTTCTTCTGTTACTTACAATTCCGAAAAAGTTCCGAGTTTTTTTATTTATTTTTGTATTTCTTCATTCTATTTGAATTATTTCTAAGAAAGTTTGGTGGTGATCATTCTTATTATGGTTTGTACATTTTCTATTTTTTGTAGAAAAAAAAATTTGTATAATTTTTTATTTTTTTAGCTGCATATAAAAATTATAACCCGATATAAATAACTTAGCGCTTAACTACACATCGGAGTACAATAATGGGAGTAAAGTACAAAGTAAATGGCTTCATCAAATCAGACGAACAAGTCAAAATGAAGTAAAGCTAAATAACTGTCAACTCCAACTACGGAGTAGAATAAATTCTAGCAGTGTTGTCTCCAGCAGAGGGATATACCCGGACGACTCTTTGCGTATGATTCGACAGATGGTTACGAAACCGCCGAATCATGGTGCAAGAAAATCAAAGTCTTCCCAATTTTAGAAGTAAAATATTATGGCCAACTCTTCCGAACGCATTCGAAAAATCAGTGTATATAACATCCGTTTGCTTAGGTTCAGCGAAAGCTTCGAATACTTTTCCAATCAGCTCTAAAAGATTCCTAAAGGTTGACTTATTCTTGCAGAAACTTTGCTGTGTTGTAGACAAAACCGAACTCTATGAAAAAGTTGGAATACAAGTGAAACTCATAAACAAACAGACAAAATACTTCAGGCTTAACTCCTTTAGCGATAAACTCGTCACATTATGGTCTTCAACTAAACTGGACAATAGGGAGTTATATTAAGCAATAAAAACTCCGCCACCTGTTCTAACCAAAATGCTTTTTCAGGACATAAGATTTCAGCATCGTCAGGCCCTGACTTCAACCAGCTTTCAGTGAAAAATTTCTTACTTTGCATCTATTGATTTCAGTGTTCCGCAAAGATCTATCCTGGGCCCAATTAGGTATTCGACACGATTTTTTATTGTACCCTAAAACGTAATGATTATCATATATGTTTACACGCTGATAATGCAGCATTTACTCATCGCATTAAGTTATCGCAGCATAATTATTATCATTAATTACTTAGAGTACGTTAGATGCACAAAGAGGCGCAAGTCACTTAGTTTATTCTTACTCTCGACTCACCCGACTTTCCGACAATTCATGGTCATGAAATAACTTCATCAAAGCAAACACAGCATTTCCATAAAAAATATACTGTAAACAGAATAGACAGAGATTTTCAACTGAATATTGTAAATAAGATTGTCTTATGTAAAGTCGTTTTTTAAACATTTACATCATGTGCTTGTCCAGTATGGGGTAATTTTGCACTAACGCAAATAAAAATTATTCTAAAAAGCTGCACAGAATAATAAGTGCACAATCACCTCAAACACAAATTTTCAAATTCAATATTTGAGCCGTTTATTTTGAAAGTTGCTTAAGTCCATTTTTAAAAAAAATTTAGTTAATGATGACAATGATCACAATCCTATATAATCTTTTTTTTTATATATATGTTTAGAGTAGTATCATTAAAATCGCTATGATTTGGGGCACTTGAGAAGTAGTTAACTAATGAAATGCAAAAAAATTTATTTTGAAACTGGTTTAAGTCCACTGAAAGAAATAACTTTGATATGGAATGTCTTATGCTACATTCATTTTTGCCAAACGATAGTGATTTTGGAGTGATAGAAATGGCTTTGAGGAAAAATAATTTAATGTATGTCCACCAGGATTACTATGAAGCCATAAAAACATGTCGAAAGGGTAACAAATTTATATTAACTGAAATGAAACGTGAAGATTTTTTTCTACAAAACCTCTGGGAGAAGCAATTCATAAAAGATTAAAAAACACCAGTGGCGAACCTGTAAATTGGCTAAGGATATGTTGGATGCGATTTATAAAAAGTGAACCCTATAAAATGTTTTGTAAGGAATCTATGGAAGCGGGTGCAGAGTTCAAAACACTTGATTTATTACCTTGTCGGGGAGGACCAAGGAAATTCAACAAAATAAAATTAACACCATTATACAAAAATGTACGTCCCATTTCAACTCCGAAGTATAAGGATATGATGGAGTTACTAAGGTACATAACACCTATGCACCATGAATATTTTAACAACCTCACACATAATCAAAATGAGGAGAAATAATATGGCAAAATATTTAACATTATCCTTAATAAATGAATGTTAGTTTAGTTTTTTAATAAATAAATCTAAAAAGAAGAAAAAATTAACCTAAAATAATATTAAATAAAGAACACAAAGTGGACTTATTCCTTTTCACAAACAAAAAAGTCATTTTATTAATTTTGAAAGTGGTTTAAGTCCATTTCAATTTCGGAAACACAGCTTATTGTCCTAGTAAAGTTTACAAAACGTATTACGTTGTTCTAACATGTTTAAGGTTACAAAGCCATAAAAACAACATAACAATTCAATATAAGAAAAAATGGACTTAAACCACTTTCAAAATAAACGGCTCATTTAATGGTCACTCATCTAATTGGCAGCTCAGGTCTTATAAATCACCATTTTGTAAATTCTAATATATAACTTACTTCACATGTCATAATATCCTTTTATTTCTTCGGATTTTTAATGATGTAGAATTAGTTAGTAGTTGACTAACTCTTTCAGTAAAACTAAAGTTGTGATTTCAAGTCTGCAGATGTACTCGAGCAAGTAGCTCGCAATTACGATTTAGAATCAAAATATCGCAAAGGTCCGTTGCAGGCGTTTTATAATAAGCTTGACAACAATGAACACGTGGGTCTTACGCCGAACGACTTCTAACAAGAATCTAAGCAGGACGCGAGACATAGTCGTGACACATGTATAACATATATCGATGAAATAGATGTCTCATAATTTATTTATTTATTTATTTATTTATTTATTTATTTATTTCACTTATGCAAGAAACTCAACTAAAAATTTGACAGTCGAGTTCAATTGACTCCTTAAGTAAGTCTTCAATTAATTAATATTAAAACTTAGTATAAGTACAATAAAACAAATAAGAAGGAAAAAGAAGAAAAAAGCATGTACACAACTAGCACAGAGCCACACCCACAACCGGTACAGGACCAAACTGCGAATAAACCCCTAAACCATCGCATAAGCTTGGCAACCGATAATAGTTAATAACAATTTATTTTCGACTCATCGTGACATTTTAAGGTTAAGAGCTAGTTTATGTACGACATAAGTAAATCGCGCGTGTTAGGCAATGTTGCTTTAATGGACTTAAAGAGAATAATTGATAGTCATTTAGGTTCTTGCAAGCAACTCTGAGCGGATTAAACAGCTCATAATTATATTTACGCTGACTAAGCTTAACCAATGTAAAGTGCCTACAGAAGCGCTTGAGAACATTAAAGCTTATTTCACCAAGTAATGCAGGCGAGTTAATAGCACCATTTATTACTTTGATTACGAAGTAAACTCCAAGAACAAATCTACTTTTCTCAAGTGACGGTAAGGATAATAGAAGCAACCTATTTTCATAGGGTAGAAGAGAGGCAATCGGATCCCAACCCAAATTCCTAAGTGCAAACACCAAGAATTGCTTTTGAACAGATTCAATTATAGCACCTATATGAAGGAGACCACACAACAGAGGCATACTCATGTATAGGTCTAACCAAACATATGCACAGCCTTTTGTTAATGTAAGGATCAACAAGCTCTTTGGAACACCTCTTTATAAAACCAAGCGCGGACCTAGCTTTGCTTAACGAGAGCTGAATGTGCAAGTTAAAACGTAATCTATGGTCAAATAGAACGCCTAAATCTGTGAACGTATCGATGTCCTTCAACTTATGCAAATCAATGAAATACCGAGTAATGAATGACTTTCTTCTTGAGAAAGAAAGCTTCTTACATTTATGTAGATTTAGTTTCAGAAGATCATCATGCAACCAAATTATTCAAGTCACTTTGAAGAGAGAAGGAAGAAAAGAGTTTCACATCATCAACGTACATTAAGATCTGACTGGAATTAATCACCGATGGGAGACCATTAATGTATAAACTAAGTAAAATGGGACCTAACTGGCTGCTTTGAGGTACGCCAGACGTCATTCATCCGAGGTGACAAAGTTAAACAGAACCCTGAAGAATCTATTGTGCCGATAAGAGCTTATCCATTTCACTAAATAGAAAGGGAAGCCAGAGGTTTGGAGTTTAAAGATAAATAAGTTATGGTTAACCAAATCAAACGCTTTGTTTAAATCAGCGTACATTACATCTGTGCGAGAGCCACTAAAAAAAAACTTGAAAACATGACAAGTAACCTTTAACAAATTGGTGATAATAGATCGCCCTTTCCGAAAGCTATGCTGGTGTTATCATAGCGATAA
>NW_023998754.1:0-1380 GCF_014805625.2 Glossina fuscipes
TTTTTTTTGATATGCGGTTAATTGAATTTAAAATAATTGAATGAACACCAAAGTTGGAATTAAAGATGAGAATATCGTCAGCATAGCTAAAATTAAGGTGTTTCTTCTGGACATGTCGACATGAGCTTTTTTTTCTATGAGTGTAAAATCATATAGTAATTTTTCTTCAGTGAATTATGAAAGTTCGAAATGGTATGCCCAATTGTGAAGCTCGAGGTCCCTACGGCAAATTGCTTAACGTAAAATGTAAGAATTATTTTTGAACTGACTCAGTAGCGTCCACACGACACCGACAGGAGGGAGATTAAATGACCGAAGTGTATTCAAGTGTAGATCTTATTAGCAATCATATATATAATCTTTTTGGAATGTATGGGTCATGGAATTAATTAATAATAATGAATGAAGTGTGGATCTAGCCTTACTAATAGAGAGTTCAATGTGCAAATTAAACAGGACCTTGTTATTTAGTAGTATTCCAAGAAAACGAAACATCTCTACATTGTGCGGCCTATGCGACTCGACCAAGTATTTCGAAATGAGTAAGCTCCACTCTATAAATGATAGTTTTTTGCATTTATTTAAAATCAGTGTTAGGGAATTAGTGGATGACCATGAAGCCACGTTATTTCAATCTTAGTGCACACAAAAGGAGTAGTGTTCATCGTTGAAAGAGCAGATAAATTTTACATCATTTGCATACATCAAAATGCGAGACAAATCAATTATAAACTGGAGATGATTAATATATAAGTCAAAGCAAATTTCATTGAAAGTAATCCAAGTTCGTAAAACTCTTGTAAAAGTCGTATGAAAGTTGGTTTTGAGCCTTTATTCATATTACTTAATAAATTAAATAGAAAGGAATACAACAGAGTTTGTAACTTTTGCTTTACCGCTCTATGCTTTGATTATCGATTTCGGTAATTCATATCAACTTTCGGACTTAAGAAAAATGCCTATAAAGCACGCTATTTCTATAGCAGTTAGAGGTAGAGGCAATTAAATAGAAGTTTTTTGATTTGGGTGATGTAACTTCGCCTTGGGTTTGCAGCCATATTTTTCATCTCATAAACGTTCTGTCACTGCCAACTGTATTCGCAAAGATTTCTAATCCAATCGTGGACAATGTTCGCCGCGACAACGGTAAGAAATAATCCAAAATTTTTATCGAAATAATCATATTCATATATTAATTTCATGTTAAGTTTTTTAAGAAAATCATCTTCGAAACATTCGGCAAAGCAGATATTCGACTGCAACCAGGCTCTAATTATCAATTAAAAAATATTTTTTACCTCCGTATTGGTGAAATCAAGCCGTGCGTACCGAACAAAGTTCTTCGTAATAAACTTAGTCGATGTCGCTCCTGAAGGTGGT
>NW_023998755.1:0-1377 GCF_014805625.2 Glossina fuscipes
TAGAGAAAACTGTGTTTTTCCTTAGCTAATGTCGTTATGTAATTGGTGTATAACAACAATCACATAGCAACTCTATCTGTGTTCTAATCTATTCCTTTAGTACCCATTGCTTCCTGCTTTCTTTATATTGTTGCCGCTTTGGTAGGCCAATGTACATAAATATCGACCCGATTTCTGAAGCCTTCCAATCCTTAAATTCATTTTATTTAAGCGCTTTAATAGTATGATTCAATTGTTAAATGAACATAATGTGACGTCAACCAGAAAGCCTAGCGAAAATAAATTTTTAGGTAAAATTTGGACGCTGTAAATACTTTACAATGAACTGCTTTTGAATGTAAATATCTTTTAAAATTAAACAGTCAAGTTTTTGGAATTAACCAGCAGTTAATCATCAGCATCAGCTAATTGATCTCATAATAGTAAATATAAATAGAGAAAACTGTGTTTTTCCTTAGCTAATGTCGTTATGTAATTGGTGTAGAACAACAATCACATAGCAACTCTATCTGTGTTCAAATTTATTCCTTTCGTACCCAATCATTCCTGCTTTCTTTATATTGTTGCCGCTTTGGTAGGCCAATGTACATAAATATCGACCCGATTTCTGAAGCCTTCCAATCCTAAAATTCATTTTATTTAAGCGCTTTAATAGTATGATTCAATTGTTAAATGAACATAATGTGTTGTCAAATTGAATGCCTAGTAAAAATAAATTTTTAGGTAAAATTTGGACGCTATAAAAACTTGCCAATGAACTGCTTTTGAATGTAAATATTTTTTAAATTTAAACACTCAAGTTTTTGGAATTAACCAGCAGTTAATCATCAGCATCAGGTAATTGTTCTCATAATAGCAAATATAAATAGAGAAAACTGTGTTTTTCCTTAGCTAATGTCGTTATGTAATTGGTGTATAACAACAATCACATAGCAACTCTATCTGTGTTCTAATCTATTCCTTTAGTACCCATTGCTTCCTGCTTTCTTTATATTGTTGCCGCTTTGGTAGGCCAATGTACATAAATATCGACCCGATTTCTGAAGCCTTCCAATCCTTAAATTCATTTTATTTAAGCGCTTTAACAGTATAATTCAATTGTTAAATGAACATAATGTGACGTCAACCAGAAAGCCTAGTGAAAATAAATTTTTAGGTAAAATTTGGACGCTGTAAATACTTTACAATGAACTGCATTTGAATGTAAATATCTTTTAAATTTAAACATTCAAGTTTTTCGAATTAACCAACAGTTAATCATCAGCATCAGGTATTTGTTCTCATAATAGTAAATACAAATAGAGAAAACTGTGTTTTTCCTTAGCTAATATCGTTATGTAATTGCTGTATAACAACAATCACATAGCAACTCTATCT
>NW_023998756.1:0-1328 GCF_014805625.2 Glossina fuscipes
TGTGTAGAAAATTAATAAATTACGAAAATGTTAAGGAGTAAAAAAAACTTGTCTATAATAAATATTTAATACTATATATACGTTTAATAATATGTATATGTTTCTGGCAATTTACATAATATTAATATATCTATAAATTAAACTAAAATAGATCAACATTTTATTCGATCTTTCGGTGCTGTGATGAGCGACAAAGTATACCCCATCGTGAACAAAACACTCAAAAGAAATTCCAGGAACAAAGCGTTTAAAAAGAAGTTGTTGTAATCCTTTTGCTTTCTACAACAACAATGAGAATCTTAAAAGTGTTTATAATTTTTTAAATTCAAAAAGAAGAATTTATCGTTTCCCATCGTTACTTATCTCTATCGTAATAAGCAATATGATGTTTTCTTTAATATATAATGTCCGTGGTCAAAAGTGCGGTTTCTTTAACTGATCCTACCGCTACTTATGGCGAGACCTGTGAAGAGTTACGTGTCTTTCTAGTTTTTCAGATGGGGTTCATACAAACTCCGCCCTAGCTTCTACGGTCGTTAATCAACAGACTTCGTCCATATAACGTGGGTGATTTTATGTCAGTGGTATTTTTGTTGCAATCCATATCGAATTCGGACAACAAATTAATCACAAACGATAAAGAGTTTATAGGGAGTTAGCAACTCTAATGTGGCTTCACTTTCGCAAAACATATGGAGGCTGATTATGTATCTTTAGTTTAGTCCGTCTTTTAGACAGAGCACCTTCAAAGCCGTTTGTTTGTTATTTATGTATGAGTTTTGTCATTCACATTTTGTTTCGAAAAAATAATGGGAAAATTTAACGTTAATTTGTTAACAATAGTGCAGTCAATAACAAAATCACACATATGTAAATGAAAATAATATTATGTAAAACTTTTGGTGGAATGAAATGAAGTGAAATGAGTTCATATAATTTCATATTTTTCTTTTTTAGAAATATTTTGAATAACAGAATTGAACTTTGAATAAATATCGCTTGATTTTTACTTTACATATCACATTTTTAAGAAAATAAAGCGATTATCTAAGAAACAAAATTTTAAAGAAAAGGGAAAACCAAACACACATTCATGCCGCGTTACCTGCGTCTTGCAGTTGGCGACTGACGAAAAGATTAACAACAATTGACAGAAGTTTAGCGAACAAAAACAGGTTAGCGGATTAAAAATGTCGCAATGAATTTAGGTACCGATAATTTCCTTGCAAAAGGGAATATATGCGGAATATGTGCGACAGTCAACCGTTATTCGCAAGCAAATCGAAAAGTGCAGCGGAAATTGATTCAAGAGAATCGAGTTGTAAAAA
>NW_023998757.1:0-1116 GCF_014805625.2 Glossina fuscipes
ATATATATATATATATATATATATATATATATATATATATGCACATAATGTGCATGTAATAATACTAATAATAATAATAATAATATATATTTAAAACCCTTTGTCCCGCCCTGTTCCCCCACCACACACACTTACTATACATATTTTGTAATATATATGGAAAACAAAAAGCTCAGCTGCAGCACGAATGATGAAATTCTGTAGGAAGAAAAGTAAAAAAGAAAGAAAGAAAGAAAAGAAACAAATTTTATAAAAATTATTATTAATAATAAAAATTAATTTTTTTTTCTTTTTTTTTTTGTTTGTTAATTTACGCACTCGGTATATCTAAGCCATAAGAACAATTAGTTATAAAACAAAAAGCAGAAAAATAAATAAAAAATTAACTGAATAAAAACTGAAATGAATTTATTTTCGACGGTCTTTGATTTTCTTTTTTCCTTTCTTATACAAACTTAATACAAAAAAAAAAAAAAAAAAAAAAACCCCAAAAAAAAAAAAAAAAAAAAAAATATAAAAAAAATAAAAAAATAAATTTACAAAAACACATATATAAAATAAAAAATTAAAAAAAAAAAAGAAGAAACAATTTTAAAGGAAAACTAAAACTTGATAAAACTCCTAAACAAACAAACATATCTATACACCAACAATAATTTAATATGTCAAAGCAAAATTGAAAAGAAAGCAAAAGTTCTGTAAATTCCACAAATTCAGCTGATTATGGTTTCAAACGAAGGAAAAGAAACGAGAAATTATTTCAAAGAGCTATTAGACGCCAATATGAAAATTATCTCAAAATGAGCTGAGTTAGTTGCGTCGACTTTTTTGTTAAAAAAAAAAAAACTTTTCATCACCCGCCTCCCCCTCCCCCTCCCCACCCACCTTTTTTTAAAAATTGCTGAGATGATATTGTTCGCTTTGTCGCACGTTCACGTTCACGTCAATTTTAATATTGATCATAATGATTCATTTCGGGATATCCGATGCATTTCCACTTGACATTATATCTTAAACATTGAAGATACAGAGAAATCCTCTCTTAACTTGTAGTCTTTAGTTAATAATAAAAACTTACTTTTAATTTTTGTATATTTAAAAAAAAAAAAAAAAAAA
>NW_023998758.1:0-1061 GCF_014805625.2 Glossina fuscipes
AAAAATCTTTTCACCGGGTTTTACACGTTGGGCGCCACTTTGTCACGTTTTTATGGCGACCAACGTTGATCATTTAAAAAAAAGAAAAAAATATTTTTTATTATGTCCGCGTTTTCGTTGGGCGCCACTTTGTCACGTTCTTATGGCGACCAACTTTCATCAAAAGTTAGAAGACAAATTTTCTTTAATTAGAAAACAAATTTTATACACCTTGTAGTGTGTGGGCCGCACGTTGGGCGCCACTTTGTCACGAGACTCTTTTTCTTTCCTCGCCGGCTGAGGATTTATCTTTTTGGACAAAGAAATACAGAAAAAAAACAATAAAAGGAAACGTCCCGTCGGTTGTCTAGCGTCCGTCTGTAACCGTCTGGAGTCTTCCCTATCGTGCCATCATATGCACACCCCTTTTGCGTAGCCACAGCGTTGGCAGCGCACGCTTAGCCACGCATTGGGAAAAACAAAAAAAAATTCAAACAGACTAAACTAACTTACTGTACAGGCGTCGGTGCAGTGTCGGCCGCGGTAACTGCTACATCGGCAATCCCTGTTCCTCTTTCCAATAAGCCTTTTCCACCTTTCACAGCAAAGTTTTACAATCGTAGAACCTCCGTACAGGTAGTTGAATTAGGTGACAAAGCCCCTTTTTTTCTTTGAGATGGCTCAATGGTAGTAATCAACGCACAATATGTATATAAATATTTCATTCTTTTATTTCACAGCAAAGTTTTACAATCGTAGAATTTCTGTACAAGTAATTGAATTAGGTGACAAAGTTTTTGTTTCGTGATGCTAAATGGTAGTAACCATCGCACAATATGTATACAAATATTTCTTTTTTTATTTTTCTTCTTTCGTTTCAACAGCACGCATACAAAAAGCAATTCCCTTCTTTTTTATGTTATACAGGGTTGGTGGGTTGTATGTTCTTTTACACCATTTAGACACCAATATGTTTCTACGAACGTCAATGATACTTAAAAAAAATAATACATTCATACACAAGTGCGATGCGCTTTTAATAGTCCTTTTTTTTTTCTTCTATTGTCGTACAGTACAAATGC
>NW_023998759.1:0-1821 GCF_014805625.2 Glossina fuscipes
AATAATAACACCTACCTAAATTTGAACAGGTGTGCATTTCACATTAACTGTTTCCTTAGAGTAAAATAAAGATGCATTATACTTTAGTTACTAGACTTAATGAACACATACCGACGACGAAGACAACGTAAACAGTGTTGTTTAAGAGAGAAAACAGATTAAGTGCAAAATGAAAGATAAAGAAAAATTCACTTAAATTAGGATAAGCAAAACAAAGGTTAGCAAGCTAAGCATTCTTCTTAACACAGCATGCGTAAGGAGGAAGAAACAAATTATTATTAAAATTAATTATTGTAAATCTAAAGCGATTTTGGGCAGCGCTAAAAATAGCGAAAGCAACTGCAACGACCATCGGCCAATCATATCGATAATCACAGGGATCGCCGGTTACGCCGAGATAAGACAGCAGACGAAGAGAATGCTTTTAACATAGGTTAAGCTTAGGGTCTAAGCGTTACAAATTGAATGAGAAAATTAAATAAATAACGATTTTTTTAATGTATGATAAAATGTATTTATTTTTAAGCAAAAACACCTTTTTTTTTTCTTCCTCTAAAATTATTTTATTTATTTTCTTTATTTTTTTGATATTTATTACCCAGCAGTGTTTCGCATGGACTTTATGCAATGTACGAAATTACAGATGAATGATTGATTGCATTATCATTGGCATTGGATTGTTGTTGCTTCAAATTTTGATGATTTTCTGCCAACACTCGGCTTTCGCTCGACACTTCTGACTTCAGACTTTAATAGACGGCCAAATCAGTTATCTACTATAGGCTGTTAGAACATTGCGATTAGTTAGTTTGGAAAAATGGAACCATTAAAGTTTATGTGCAGATAATACATTTTTCATTATTACGTTCAAATTTTAAGGCAACGCTAATCTATAGTTTATTTTTTATTAACTTAAACGATCTCTTAGATGTTTAGAAATGATACAAAAACCGAATTTTTATCGTGGAAGCGAAATTTTAAATGGCCTCGAAAACCCGATCTTCCAACGATAGATTCGTGGACTCGTATTACAACTAATTTTATAATCCACTTGGCGCTCTCGTATACTCGTACACTGTCAGCAATTTTTTGCCTTTGAACTAACGCTAATAGATTTCGCGAACATTGAATTCTTTTATTCTGAGAATTTGTCGGTTTTTGCAAAATTCGTTAGAATAGACAACAACACAGTGTTCCGTTTGTGTTCATGAGAAGCACGTATTTTTCATTGGCATTTAGTATATTATTTTTTCGAGTTTTGTAGTTATTATCGGCATACGTGAGCCTTATAAACGTTTTTAGAGAAGTATAAAAAACTTGCAAGTTTTCAAATTCGTTTTTTTCAACTTTGAATGACTGACAAACGAACGACGAATGTACGAGAGAACGAGAAGCAGAATGATGCACACACAAGTCGCCAAAGAAAAGAATTTGAATGTGATTGTCGTTCACACAGACGAAATCGTATTCGGGTCAATTGGAACTATGTACGGGCGAACAGTTAGTTGAGTGTTAGTTTATATAATGTTGTTTGCAGTTAACTCGTTTCAAATCAAATCAAATTTCGATGTACTCTTCCTACCTCTTTTACTACTTTTCTCTTCTACGTTTGATTGATTCGATAAGAGAAATGAAGCGAATCTTTAAAAAAAAAAATCTTTCTTATTTGTCTTGTACACGTCTCTTTGTTCATATTTGCAGGCAGTACTAACGACATGGTAATAATACCATACCCTCAACCTTCGAATGAGTAAATTTATTAAAATATTTTTACTGTAACCGCAAACACACACGAATATGGCAAAAAAAAAAAAAAAAAAA
>NW_023998760.1:0-1041 GCF_014805625.2 Glossina fuscipes
CCGTAGCCGCAGCTTTGTATCCAGGAGAATATTTACAACAGACATTACACAGAGGTAGAGATGGGCTGACGGAGATACCCCTCGATGATGGGTATAAAAATCTTATGGAAAGAAGAAGCAATCATATGAAATTCAAAGGTTCAAAGAAGTCAGGCTGCTATACATGGATTGGTGAATTCTTCCTTTTCTTTTGCAACTCTCATTCACGTCCTTACAATGGCTCGTCGTCTTCATTAAATTGTTAGAATTCGCCATTGATTTCTTTACTTCATTATGATTTCTCTCTTCTTTACTTTATTATGATTTCTCTTCTCAACAAAGCCATTCATACATCCTTTTCGCCTTCGTGGCAATCAACAATGATTGAAACATTTTTAGTATTTATTAAAGTGATTGGATAGGCAGACGTAACCCAGACTCATTTTTGTAAGCCCACATAAAATAAAGAACGTTTCATAAACAGAAAAGGCAAGCATAATGTGTGTGATTTATTTTACCCACAATTGACAAAATAATGGAAAAAATATTGCGTACTCACTACGGAATATTCCTGGAAAGTGAAACTCGGTTCGCAAAATATTAAAAGAAAGGCCATTGAAAAGATAAAGCCATATCTGCGAATGATTGGTGTTGGTACAGGCGACATGTTTTATGAATTTACGACACTATTTAATTTGGTGGATCATAACATTTTAATTGAAAAACGTTCTCTTCTTGGCCTAAATGGAAGGAAGTTCGAACTTTTTGAAATCTTCGTTATTAACAGAAAACAATTCGTTCAAATAAATTCGAGCAATTGTAATACGGGATATGTCCAGGTCGGCGTGTCGCAGAGAAGCATTTCGGGACCACTTTTATCCCTGATTCATCTAAATTATATAAATATTATTGGATGACATGGTAAAATATATGTTCTCATGCTGAGCATATGTGTGTCTTGGATTCATACAATCTCAGTTAGAGTCGCTGGTTTTAGTTATGTTGCCTTAATCGTAAAATATCCAAGACGTAATAAGTTGGTTTTGGGGCCAAACAAAACCG
>NW_023998761.1:0-1007 GCF_014805625.2 Glossina fuscipes
CACCATACCATTTATATTATGTCATAAAGTCTACGAACCATCAAGTCGCATTTATTTTCAAGAATTACATAATTGAATGTGGGTTTTTTAGAACAGGAATATTAGCTTTGCAAGACTTTTAATTCGGTGTACTTTGACTAATATTAAAGCGTTGCACCAGGATATCATATCACAGAAGAAGCGGGAATTCTAGAGTTGCATGAGGTTTCTCCTTAGTATTTATAAAAACACGTAGTTACATCATCGCGCTAAGAAAAGCCTAGATGCAGAGCTCTGCTACTTCTTTTCACAACGTTGTTTAACTGAGGTGGCCATAGATCAAAGATGCTGTTAAACAACAGGTGAAGTCGAGTTTTCTCGTGAAGAAGCTTTACTTGTGTGAAATTTGGAAAGTGGGCTAATATATAAAATTGTAAATCACGCATCGGAGTAACAGCGGACAGCCTGAAAACAACTATGTACTTTCGTGGTGAAATTATCACCAATGCAATGGCTTTTGATCTAGAAGTTAACGAGGACTCTGAACGCTACATTCGTCTCGGAAATAGCTTTGGTGCTATCGACATAGCAACATAAAATCCCGAATCAGGCGAAACAGTTAAGGACATATCTGAACTCTTCTGAGAAGTTTTCACTTCAGAAGTGCCAACTTCAAGAGGAAGTTAGATTCGATCAAATCAATTTGAATAGAAAGATTGAGTAGAGGTGCATTTAAAGCAGCGTCTCTTCGATAAAATAAATCGAAATCTGATTTTCAAAGGGCTAACAATATATACTCCGGCTGTCCTGAGCCTAACCTTTCTCGCGTAAAATAATTTGTACTTTCTTTACTCCGGCAAGCAGCAGTTTAGTAGCATAAAATAACTTCAATAGTTTATAACTAACTCTCCACTATCCTGGAGAAATCGACCATGAAATCACAGATTCTGCCGCTTCCAAATGCTGCACATTTTAAGTAGCAATGGTTTCCATGGATGTTACAAAAGGGAAATCGCTCAGATATGCTT
>NW_023998762.1:0-1008 GCF_014805625.2 Glossina fuscipes
TCCATTGACACATACGTTTTCTGATATCTACCGCGTTTTTGACAACAAAGTTTTCTTCAAAATTTGTGGCGGCTTTAAGGGTCTGAAATATCGCGTACTAAGATTCTGAAAACTAATGCATTATTTTTATTATTATTTGTGCACTATGTCTTATTCCATTGACACATACGTTTTCTGATATCTACCGCGTTTTTGACAACAAAGTTTTCTTCAAAATTTGTGGCGACTTTAAGGGTCTGAAATATCGCGTACTAGGATCCTGAAAACGAATGCATTATTTTTATTATTATTTGTGCTCTGTGTCTTATTTCATTGACACATATGTGTTCTGAATTCTACCGCGTTTTTGACAACAACGTTTTCTTCAAACTTTGTGGCGGCTTTAAGGGTCTGAAATATCTTGTACTAAGATTCTGAAAACTAATGCATTATTTTTATTATTATTTATGCACTATATCTTATTTCATTAAAACATATGTTTTCTGAAACCTATCGCGTTTTTGGCAACAACGTTTTCTTCACAATTTGTGGCGGTTTTAAGGGTGTGATATTTCCCGTAATGAAAACCTGAAAACTTATAAAATTATTTTTATTATTATTTGTGCACTATGTCTTATTCCATTCACACATACGTTGTCTGAAATATATGGCGTTTTTGACAACAACGTTGTCTTCAAAATTTGTGGCGGCTTTAAGGGTCTGAAATTTCGCGTACTAAGATCCTGAAAACTAATGCATTATTTTTATTATTAAATGTGCACTATATCTTATTTCATTAAAACATATGTATTCTGAAATCTATCGCGTTTTTGACAACAACGTTTTCTTCACAATTTGTGGCGGTTTTAAGGGTGTGAAATTTCGCGTAATAAAATCCTGTATCTAATGCATTATTTTTAATATTATTTATACACTATATCTTATTCCATTGACACATATGTTTTTTGTTATCTACCGCGTTTTTGACAACAAAGTTTTCTTCAAAATTTGTGGCGTCTTTAAGGGTGT
>NW_023998763.1:0-1118 GCF_014805625.2 Glossina fuscipes
TGTTGGCTTTATTTTGAAATCTAATTTAAGAAAATTGGACAGATGGGAAAGTAAGCTTTTACATGCTTTTTTCCTTCTTATTTGTTTACACATTGTAACGGATTTTCTTGGGCGGGGTATAGCTTAGCCACTCCAAGGTTCGTTGCAAGAATATTTATTTCAATTGAAATTTACTGGACCTTCGGTACTGATGTTCAATGTCTTTATTTTGTATTCACAGGAGTAGAGCGTTGTGTAGAAGCTGGCTATGGCAAGGAAAGGAACCAGCGAGGTGACCCAACTTTGTCGCGCTATTACCGTTTTGCTTAGAACTTTCTCTTCCTTTTCGTTTCGCTTTTAATATCGCGGGACGCTAAAAGAAAAGAACCGGATACGTTGCCAGTGTCATAGCTGCCGCCGGTGTGTCTCCGTTTCGCTACTCGTCAGTTAATAAAAGACAAAATGTTCCTCCGTTCTTCGGGGATGACGACTAACAGCTAGCCAGTACATCCCCTATCCGTAGAGTCATTTGTCCCGAAAGTCCTTCAGGGATGACGACTAACAGCTAGCCAATAGAGCCCCTATCCGTAAAGTCAAAAAAAAAGACTTGTCGCATTGTCCACTTACCTTCAGGCAGCTATGACACCAAAATGAAAAAGTCTGTGCGATGTGCTGCTCTTTTATAGCTGAAGTCTCGCTCGCTTGTCCTATTGCCAACATGTTCTATGTGTTTACTTATGCCTTGGGGTACTATGCTTATGTGCATGCTTAGCTTAGGTTGACTGCAGTCGCAACCTTAGTTACGACTTGCATGATCCTGCTTATACATAACTTAATATCACTTACATCTAGCTTATTACTATGTTTGTTCGAATTTCTACGCAACAGGCACCCAGGTGCCAAATCGCGTGATTCAACCACCGTTAGGTATGTGAGTGCTTGTGCCTTTCTGTGCCTTTGTGTTTGCGTATGCTTTGCTATGTGTGTTTCTACATGCTTGGCATGTGTGATCGTGCCTTTGTACATTTTATGTGTGCAGTTTATGCACTGTCGTATGTTCTTATTATTTCTTTTCTACCTAAGTACTTATAACCCAACGGTGCTGTATAACTTTGTACTTTGCTTGAAAATTTTATCTG
>NW_023998764.1:0-1472 GCF_014805625.2 Glossina fuscipes
ATGAGCTCAACATATACAAGGTTCAACGAAAAGGTAGTGCTTAGCTTAAGTGCATGCAGACATGTAGGTTTTTTTCAAACGTTTCAACCCATTTCAATAAGACGGACGGACAAAATTCGCTAGTTCTTTTATGAATTTTATTACATCTGAAAAGTTTATATATATTGTAAAGGGCGTGTCAGTGTATATCGATCAACTGCTCAACAATTATCACGTGAGTGCTAAAATACCCAAATCTAAGTCTAAGAGTATACAGGAGTCGAAATTCGATGCGAAATTTCCAGAAGATTTTATAGTAACCAGCAATCTATCTTATATTAATGCAGTTATATTGTCCGATGTTTACATTTTTCACTTACGCGATATTCACTTTAAACATTTATTATTGCTGTTATGAAATATTTATAGAAAATGTAGTAACATGTTGAAGTATAAGTTATAGAAGCAGCAAATATATCATTTACTATGCTATTCTCATATCGATCATACAAGGCCCTTTTTCGATCACAAATTACTCATACCTTGCTTATTTGTTTAGAAGAATTTTAAAGAAATGATTTGAAGCTTAATTTGTCACATGTGGTGATGTACTTAGGGACTAAATCTTATGCAATCTGTATCCAGATTATCAAGTTTTTACGAAAAGTTTGTAATACTTTTGAGATGGTTTCTCATTCTCTTCTGTAGTAAATTAATTTGTATGCATGATTAATAGCTCAAATCAACTTAATATAAATTATCTACTTTCTGTCTTTTATCACTTAAGAGTAACTAATTTTCACTGCTTCTATAGTAGTGATACGCATTTACTACCAGAACAAGCGCAATCCATTCTTAATAACGGTGAGTACACTTGGTATTGTCAATAGTTGTACCTCTATTTGCACTTGAGGTGTGCATAAACAGGTTGATGTGATTTTCCCTTTCAACCGCGTAGCGTAGAATAATGTTTCTAATAAGTTTATAATTATGAATAATTAGAATGCTTTGCATATTATTTTCCTTTAAGTATGCGCTTTCGTCCATACACGCATAGCAAATTTAACTAAGAAATATATTTTATAAAGCTAGTTCTGATTTAATTAGTTTGTCTTTGTTTACTTTGAAAAAAACTCAAGAAAAATAAAGTGAAAGAAAAAATATTTTGCTTAACAAATATTCAAGTAAAAAAAAACTCGCAAAACTTCCCGCTCAGATTACATCTGAACTACACTGTTAAAAACTGATGCTGCCACGTTTACTGGACCATTGTGTAATCTTCCCAGCAGATCCTATCATGTTTCCCAAGTTTATCGAAGATTTTCAACGCTAACTATCAGTGCACTACAAGGGTGATCTAAAAAATTCGGCAAATTATTCCCCTGTAGCGAAAGACATGGTCAATTACCACCTGTGAACATATCTAGAATCCAACGATGTAATTATCGACAGACAATTTCACAACAAAGGGTCCATTGGACACTTAACGTTCT
>NW_023998765.1:0-1277 GCF_014805625.2 Glossina fuscipes
GACCAATTACATAACGACATTAGCTAAGGAAAAACACAGTTTTCCTTAGCTAATGTCGTTATGTAATTGGTCTATAACAACAATAACATAGCAACTCTATCTGTGTTCTAATTTATTCCCTTAGTACCCAATGCTTCCTGCTTTTTTTATATATTGGCCGCTTTGGTAGGCCAATGTACACGAAATATCGACCCGATTTCTGAAACCTTCCCTTCCATAAATTCATTTTATTTAAGCGCTTTAATAGTATGATTCAATTGTTAAATGAACATAATGTGTTGTCAAACTGAATGCCTAGTGAAGATAAAGTTATAGGTAAAATTTGGACGCTGTAAAGACTTGCCAATGAACTGCTTTTGAATGTACATATTTTTTAAATTTAAACGTTCAAGTTTTTGGAATTAACCAGCAGTTAATCATCAGCTTTAGGTAATTGTTCTCATAATAGTAAATACAAATAGAGAAAAGTGTGTTTTTCCTTAGCTAATGTCGTTATGTAATTGGCCTATAACAACAATCACATAGCAACTCTATCTGTGTTCTAATTCATTCCTTTAGTACCCATTGCTTCCTGCTTTCTTTATATTGTGGCCGCTTTAGTAGCCCAATGTACACGAAATATCGACCCGATTTCTGAAACCTTCCCTTCCTTAAATTTATTTTATTTAAGCGCTTTAATAGAATGATTCAATCGTTAAGTTAACATAATGTGACGTCAACCAGAATGCCTAGTGAATATAAAATTTTAGGTAAAATTTGGACGCTGTAAAGGCTTGCCAATGAACTGTCCATGAGTGTTAATATTTTTTAAATTTAAAGACTCAAGTTTTTGGAATTAACCAGCGGTTAGTCATTAGCATCAGGTAATTGTACTCATAATAGTAAATATAAATAGAGAAAACTGTGTTTTTCTTTAGCTAATGTCGTTATGTAATTGGTCTATAACAACAATAACATAGCAACTCTATCTGTGTTCAAATTTATTCCTTTCGTACGCAATGCTTCCTGCTTTCTTTATATTGTGGCCGCTTTAGTAGGCCAATGTACACGAAATATCGACCCGATTCCTGAAACCTTCCCTTCCTTAAATTCATTTTATTTAAGCGCTTTAATAGTATGATTCAATTGTTAAATGAACATAATGTGTTGTCAATCTGAATGCCTAGTGAGAATAACTTTTTAGGTAAAATTTGGACGCTGTAAATACTTAACAATGAACTGCTTTTGAATGTAAATATCTTTTAAATTTAAACACTCAAGTTTTTGGAATTAACCAG
>NW_023998766.1:0-1163 GCF_014805625.2 Glossina fuscipes
TGTTCGATTTAGGACGTTGGTACCCCTTACGTTTTTCGGTAAAAACCAAAAATTTCATTTTTTTCGATTTAGGACGATGTTACCCCTTACGTTTTTGGCAAAATACCAAAAGTTTCATTTTTTTCGACTTAGGACTATGTTACCCCTTACGTTTTTCGCCAAAAACCAAAAGTTTCATTTTTTTCGATTTAGGACGATGGTGCCCCTTACGTTTTTGGCAAAAGACCGCAAATTTCGTTTTGTTCGATTTAGGACGATGTTACCCTTTACGTTTTTGGCCAAAAAAATTTCATTTTTTGCGACTTGGGATGATGGTACCCCTTACGTTTTTGGCAAAAGACCGAAAATTTCGTTTTGTTCGATTTAGGATGATGTTACCCCTTACGTTTTTCGCCAAAAACCAAAAGTTTCATTTTTTTCGATTTGGGACGATGTTACCCCTTACGTCTTTGGCAAAAACCGAAAATTTCGTTTTGTTCGATTTAGGGAGTTTTTGGCAAAAAACCGAAAATTTCATTTTTTGCGACTTAGGATGATGGTACCCATTACATTTTTGGCAGAAAACCGAAAGTTTCATTTTGTGCGATTTAGGACGATGGTGCCCCTTACGTTTTTGGCAAAAGACCGCAAATTTCGTTTTGTTCGATTTAGGACGATGTTACCCTTTACGTTTTTGGCCAAAAAAATTTCATTTTTTGCGACTTGGGATGATGGTACCCCTTACGTTTTTGGCAAAAGACCGAAAATTTCGTTTTGTTCGATTTAGGACGATGTTACCTCTTACGTTTTTGGCAAAAAACCAAAAGTTTCATTTTGTGCGATTTAGGACGATGGTACCCCTTACGTTTTCGGCAAAAAGTTGAAATTTCATTTTTTTCGATTTAGGACGATGTTACCCCTTATGTTTTTCGCCAAAAACCGAAAGTTTCATTTTTTTCGATTTAGGACGATGGTACTACTTACGTTTTTGGCAAAAAAGCGAAAATTTCGTTTTGCTCGATTTAGGACGTTGGTACCCCTAACGTGTTTCACGAAAACCCGAAAGTTTCCTTTTGTTGGATTTAGGACGATGGTACCCTTTTCGTTTTTCGCTAAAAACCAAAAGTTTCATCTTTTGCGATTTAGGACGATGGTACCTCTTACGTTTTTGCAAAAAGCAAAAA
>NW_023998767.1:0-1242 GCF_014805625.2 Glossina fuscipes
CGGAAAATTTCACACACTAAAAACCACCACAAGTTTTGAAGAAAACTTTGTTGTGAAAAACGCGATAGATTTCAGAAAACATATGTTTCAATGCAGTGAGACATATTGCAGAAATAATAATAAAAATAATGTCATTAGTTTCAAGGTTTTCATTAAGGAAAATTTTACATACTAAAAGCCGCCACAAGTTTTCAAGAAAACTTTGTTGTCAAAAACGCGATAGATTTCAGAAAACACATTTCAATGAAGTAACATATAGTGCAGAAATAATAATAAAAATAATTGCATAAGTTTCAAGGTTTTTATTACGGAAAATTTCACACTCTAAAAGCCGCCACAAGTTTTGAAGAAAACTATGTTGTCAAAAACTGGATAGATTTCAGAAAACATATGTTTCAATGAAGTAAGACATAGTGCAGAAATATTAATAAAAATAATGTCATTAGTTTCAAAGTTTTTATTACGGAAAATTTCACACACTAAAAGCCGCCACAAGTTTTAAAGAAAACTATGTTGTCAAAAACGGGATAGATTTCAGAAAACATATGTTTCAATGAAGTAAGACATAGTGCAGAAATATTAATAAAAATAATGTCATTAGTTTCAAGGTTTTTATTACGGAAAATTTGACACACTAAAAGCCGCCACAAGTTTTAAAGAAAACTTTGTTGTGAAAAACGCGATAGATTTCAGAAAACATATGTTTCAATGAAGTAAGACATAGTCCATAAATAATAATAAAAATAATGCATTAGTTTTCAGGATCTTAGTACGCGAAATTTCAGACCCTTAAAACAGCTACAAGTTTTGAAGAAAACTTTGTTGTCAAAGACGCGATAGATTTCAGAAAACATAATTTTTAATGAAATAAGATATAGTGCACAAAAAATAATAAAAGTAATGCATTAGTTTTCAGGATCTTAGTACGCAAAATTTCACACACTAAAAGCCGCCACAAGTTTTGAAGAAAACTTTGTTGTCAAAAACGGGATAGAGTTCAGAAAACATAAGTTTTAATGAAATAAGATATAGTGCACAAATAATAATAAAAATAATTTCATAACTTTTCAGGCTTTTATTACGGGAAATTTCAGACCCTGAAAGCGGATACAAATTTTGTTGAAAACGTTGTTGTCAAAAACGGAATAGATTTCAGAAAACATATGTTTCAATGAAGTAAGACATAGTGCAGATATATTAATAAAAATAATGTCATTAGTTTCAAGGTTTTTATTACGGAAA
>NW_023998768.1:0-2623 GCF_014805625.2 Glossina fuscipes
AGTACTAGCAGGTAAAGTGGTTTAGTTTACATAACTGTAAGGACTAAAACTGGTTTGCCAGATTCTTGCATTTCTAATTTGGGCTTCCAGTTTCCACCGAAACTACCCGTACAATTAACTCGAAAGACGATCGTTTTCTTATTCAGTTATATTAATATTCACTTTGTTTAATAATCTTTTGCGGAACTTATATAATACGGCAAAAAAAGTGTTTATTCAGGACTTTGTAGGTCAACTTATCTTTTACGCGACATATTCTTTAGTGATTCCTCGGTCCTTAACACTAAACGTACCGCGCGCGGTCAAATGACCGTTTTTAAACTTTCGCTTAAAATTTCTCGCATAAAACGTTATTGTATCATCATGTATCTTATTGACTTTTCCTAAAATAGACATACAAACAAGTTTTCAATATTTACAACTTTTTTTAATGTGTATTTTCCGAAAAAAAATTATACCATGTCTAGTCGACCGGGCGCGGTCATTTGACCGCTTGAAAAATTTATGTTATTTATGACTATATTCTTCGATAATCTTGTTCTTGAAATTGTTTTAGGAGTCTGCAATGTAATCGGAGACCGGAATGTAATCAATGTGTCTGCAATGTAGACGGTTAGGACGGTTAGACATTATTATTGTGACTTATTTGACAGCGATACGGACGAAGAGAATATTTTGAATATACGAAGAGGACAGAAAAGAAAGAGATAGTTAATTCCGAAAGTGAAAATGAGGAAGAGATTGAAACTGCTATGTACGGAACTGTTTGGAAAAAAATAAAAGAAGGGTCTAACAGTGCAAGAACATCGATTCATAATATTTTCAAGGAAATATCAGGACCGACAGGATACGCTAAACGAAATATTATGAAGGGCAGAGCATTTTCAGCATTTTCTTTTATTATTGATCATAAAATGATTGAAAATGTAAGAGAATATACGGAATCAGAGGCTTTTCGAGTGTTGAAAACGAAATGGAATTTATCTATTGCAAAATTATATGCTTTTATTGGACTTCTATATGCACGCGGAGCATATGAGGCTAAAAATATTAATTTGTCATATTTATGGAACAAGAAATGGGGTCCGTCCTTTTTCTCGACAACTATGGGTCGAAATGACTTCGCAGAAATCATGAGATTTATTCGATTTGACAACAAAAATCAACGAAGCCAACGCTTACAAAACGATAAGTTCGCATTGATTTCTCAAGTTTGGTATAAATTTATCGAAAACAGCCAAAACTGTTATAAACCAGGAGCATATCTTACTATAGATGAACAATTGTTTCCTACAAAAGCACGTTGTAGATTTACTCAATATATGCCCAATAAACCGGACAAATTTGGTATAAAATTGTGGTTAGCTTCCGATGTAACTAGTAAATATATAGTAAACGGCTTCCCATATTTGGGAAAAGATGAAGGGAGAGAATCATCAATCCCACTTGGAGAATTTGTAACTTTGAAATTAGCAAAACCATATACGGGCCATGGGAGAAATATAACAGTTGACAATTTTTTTACAAGCGCGTCTCTAGCGAGTAAACTTCTAACAAAAAGAACTACTCTTGTTGGAACTATCCGGAGAAATAAAAGAGAGCTACCAAAATTAGCGAGACAGGCAAAGGATAGTATGACACGCTTCTCAACAATATTATACAAATCGAAAGATTTTATTCTTACAATTTATAAAGCTAAACCAAATAAAAAAGTATTGATACTTAGTTCAATTCATTCATCCGTTGAAATTGAAAAAAATGACACCCGTATACCAGAGACAATTAGAGTTCATAATAGTACAAAATTCGGTGTAGATGTAACCGACCAAATGGCCAGAAAATATAGTGTAAAATCTAAATCTCAAAGATGGTCTTTACAGGTCTTTTTCAATATCTTAGATTTAGACGGGATAAACTCTTGGATTTTATATAAAGAAGCGACGGGTGAGGAAATATCGAGGCAAGAGTTTTTATTTCAGTTGGCAGAAGAACTTGGAACCGAATATCAGAAAGAGAAACAGATAAGCCAAGAATGCTCATCAAAAACAATAATAAATACACACACTGTTTGTTCTCAACGGAGATCTTGTCAAATAAGATATTGTAAAGTCAACAAAACAACAAAATTTGTATAAAATGTAAAAAATACGTATGTGGCAAATGTGCAACACAAAATGCTGTAATTTGTAAAAATGTGATGAAAATGCATAAAAGTAAATAAAACATACAACATCGAAAAGCGGGGAACGAGTTTCTATTGTAGCATCAGAAAAATATTTTGTTTACTAATTACTTTATATATGTTTTTTTGACGCGGTCATTTGACCGCTCACGGTAGAAATACGTATACATGGAATGTCGGTAGCTTTGGTGTTAATCGAATTAATTCTTATTTATTAAATTAATCAATTATATATTTTTGGTGGCCTTTGCCGTCCGGCAATCGAATTGCACTGCTGTATTACGTTAACACTCTTATTGAATTATAAGCGTTTATCTTTACTTCTTGAAAATCGAAAGACCACTCTCATTTAGTCAGATTGACGTTGTCAATCCGTAATACTCTGATTCGAAGCCAAATTCCTAGTTTGAAACGGGGTTTTTCATCCAATTTTTCTGACCT
>NW_023998769.1:0-1087 GCF_014805625.2 Glossina fuscipes
GGTACCACAAAATCGCATGATTTTGTCTAACGGCATGCCGTTATTGCGCCGCTTGCGGTTGACACAGACCGACAGACACCCTACCCAAGGTTTGTTCGCGGCCGTTACAGCTCGGACCCATCGATATCGCCTGCGATATGGAATGTGTACGTCAAAAAGTCCGCGGACAGACCGACTATCCCCTCAACGGCCGACTACTACGGACCAACGTGTGGCTTCGACCCACGCCCTGAGTTTAAGAGTCTCTGTTCTACTGACTGAGTTAGCCGGGCCGATTCGGTGTCCCCACCGGGGTTTTCAGGTGGAAAAGATATCTTTTGCGTGATACACTCCTAGCTTCTGTCCTGTCTCGGTACTGAGCTCGTACAGGGAGCTCCCTATCGCCTTCGTGACTACACATCTGACGTTCCTTGGTGCTAACTTGGCATTGTACCCTTCCGCCATGTTACTGAGCCTAAAGTTCTTCCGGTATACCACCTGTCCTACTTTAAACCGGACTTGCCTGCTTCGTAGGTCATAGGTTCGTCGGTTCCTTTCGTAAGCCTGCGTCAGTCTCTTGGAGATGGCTTCCCTTACGAGGCCTAACTTTTCAGGTATGAAACTAATGTTGGCATCACTACCCCTGACTCCCTCTAACTTCCGCGCTACCTTGTATGAGTACCCGTGCTGCATCATATTTAGCCCGAATAGTGCATAGAAGGGTGTCATACCTATGGCACTATGTACTGCGCTACGTAGCGAAAACGCGACGTTGGTAAGGTGAATGTCCCACATCTTCTGGTCTTCCGCGACATACGATCGTATTATTTGCAACACGGACCTATTGACTCGTTCCGCGGCATTTGCTTGTGGTGCATAGAAAGCGGTCCTGATGTGTTGCACATCGTATTTCTGTAGAAATTCTTGAAAGGCTCCTGAAACAAACTGTTTGCCATTATCAGAATGCACCATTTCTGGCACTCCAAATACGTGAAACACGTCTTCCTCCAAATACCGGATCACTCCCGCAGCACTAGCTTGCCTCATCGGCTTTAAAAGCACGAACTTGGAGAAGTGATCCAGGCAGACGAATATGCAAGTGTTGCCG
>NW_023998770.1:0-1223 GCF_014805625.2 Glossina fuscipes
GTCTGTCGGCCTAAAACGTTTACCCGCAGCCATCATTCTACTGATTCGTGAGCAGCCTCCTCTCGCATAAACTGTATAAACACACACGAGCATAGAAATATGTAGGAAAAAAAAACGTTTATATGCCTATAGGCCATGCAAAACATATACACATGTATAAACACATATGTATTAAATGTATAAGCACATACGATTATGTAAAAACGCATAAACTGTATAAACACATTCGACCAGCTAAAAATGTATTAAAATGTATAAAAATGAATAGGCCATGCAAAATGTATAAAACTGTAGAAACGCATTCAAAGTATTCGCAGGTAGGGAAACGCGTTATGTACACACAGGATAGAAACATAAGGGGAAAAAAGACCATGTCGAAGAAAAATATTGTAAGCATAGCTAGTCTAGCACTCACATACCTAACGATTAACAAATCAGGCGATTTGGTACCTAGAGCAGCAATGACAGTGAAACGAACAGATAAATAGGCATACAAGCAAGCTTAGCGAGTCTAGCACGCACATACCTAACGGTTAATAAATCAGGCGATTTGTACCTAGAGCAGCAATCAGGCAATTTGGTACCTGAGTCAACACTACACAAATGCATGTTGAGCAGGGCAGTAGAACAAGCAGAAAGTTAGGCATGTGAACCAGCATAGCAATAGGATAGACAAAAGTTGGCACGTAAGAGAGTATTAGTGCTAAGTTATGTATAAGTAATTTCATGCAAGTTGGAACTGAAGTTGCGGCAGTAAGTCTGTCAAACACGTCGAATCCCACCAAGCAAACGTATAAGTACATTATTTCAATACACACAGCCTACTACATGTATGTATGTTATTGAAGAAGCGAGCGCGACTTCGACTATAAAAGAGGGTCGCATCACACGAAACCTTTCAATTGTGTCAAAGCCGCCTAAGGTAAGTGTTCACGGACAATTTGACAAGTTGACCTTTAAGAGTAGTTTTTCTGACTTTACGGGTAGGGGATGTGCTGGCTAGCTGTTAGACGCCATCCCTGAAGGACTTTTCAGGACTACTGACTTTACGGATAGGGGATGTGCTGGCTAGCTGTTAGTCGCCATCCCTGAAGGGCCGAGGCATTCCTATTTCCTTTGTGAAGGAAATATGACTCGAGCAACCTCCTTGATAAGTTAGGTTTGAAGAAAGCCTAACTTAGATTATCCTAAAGAGTCCATTTTTCATTCCAAACATCATCATC
>NW_023998771.1:0-1068 GCF_014805625.2 Glossina fuscipes
CGCACCATGCCAATACACGCAGTTTAGGTTTACCTAGCAATTGTGCCTTGATATAATACAAATACAAGCTATATCATACAGTGTTCAAAACGTTAGCATTGAAGCAGCGGATGTAGTCAATAACAGTACCGCTACGCTTAAATTTCTTATAAAACTTACTTATGTTATTTTGGAATCTAATCAAGTGTTTAAAATCTTCGCAGACAGCACCAACTTCAACGGCGTCGAAAAATTATCAGTCGCTTTATTTTAAAATTAGCTGTAATATCCGAAATCTGAGTAAACATATGTTCGAAAGGTAGTTAGAAGATCATATTTAAACGCAGTAGCATTACATAGTTTTGCATCACAGCATGAGCTGAGATAAGCATTCATAATTATGGGATAATATGAGGAAGGAAGGAGCAGATAGCCGACACGGGAATAATCAGAGTTAGATATCTCAAACGTACCAAAAGCTTGAGACTATTATCGCTCAGGCAAGGACGGATTAGGCGAAGACAAATCAACGAAACCAACTGTAATTATTTACGGTGCTGTTGCAAACGTTGATATACCGTAAGTATTGACAGGCATTTGTATCAAGATCGGATTGGCAGGGAGAGGGCCCACAGGCGGCATTACGAGTAGATTTTTTAATCGTTGATAGGTAATACTGGCAGGTGATGCTAACGGCGAGCAGATTTCTTTAATGTCATCAATCACTCGGAGAACGCCTGCTATATGTGTAACGCGGCGATAACATGAACAGAGTGAGAAAGAGAGAGGGAGAGGGAGATAAGGAGTGGCCACAGCCTGTGTAGTGGATGTAAGCCAGATTGGCAAGTGTGCTGTCTTCATCAGTTGCTTTAACTAAAATCACAAACCAAACGTAATTTAGTGAGGTTATCCGGACCAGTGATTGAAGATGGGTACGCCGATTTCATAGTTGCGTTTCTTAACTATTTGCCTGGTTATTTATCTAACATGATGTGAAAACTAAAACTTAATTCGTTTAGACGTGTACATGACATTTTAAATCTGCACACAATTCAACACCGCAAATAAGATAAAAATTAACAAGGAAAA
>NW_023998772.1:0-1363 GCF_014805625.2 Glossina fuscipes
AATCATCAGCATCAGGTAATTGTTCTCATAATAGTAAATACAAATAGAGAAAATTGTGTTTTTCCTTTGCTAATGGTGTTATGTAATTGCTCTTTAACAACAACAATATAACAGCGCAATCTCTAGTCGAATTTATTCCTTTAGCTCCCAATCCGTTTCCTGTATATTGTGGCCGCTTTAGTAGGTCAATGTACATTAAATATCAACCCGTTTCCTGAAGCCTTCCCATCTTTAAATTAATTTTATTTAACCGCTTTAAGAGAATGATTCAATTCTTAAATGAACATAATGTATTGTCAAACAGAATGCTTTCGGAAGATACATTTTTAGGTAAAATTTGGACGCTGTAATAACTTGGCAATGAACTGCTTTTGAAAGTAAATATTTTTTTAATTTAAACACTCAAGTTTTTGGAATTAACCAGCAGTTAATCAGCAGCATCAGGTAATTGTTCTCATAATAGTAAATACAAATAGAGAAATTTGTGTTTTTCCTTTGCTAATGGTGTTATGTAATTCCTCTTTCACAACAACAATATAACAGCGCAATCTCTAGTCGAATTTATTCGTTTAGCTCCCATTTCGTCTTCTGTATATTGTGGCCGCTTTAGTAGGTCAATGTACATGAAATATCGACCCGTTTCCTGAAGCCTTCCCATCCTTAAATTCATTTTATTTAAGCGCTTGAATAGAATGATTCAATTGCTAAATGAACATAATATGTTGTCAAACTGAATGCCGATGGAAGATAAATTTTAAGTAAAATTTGGACGCTGTGAAGACTCCCCAATGACCTGCTTTTGAATGTGAATATTTTTAAAATTTTAAACACTCAAGTTTTTGGAATTAACCAGCAGTTAATTATCAGTATCAGGTAATTGCTCTCATAATAGTAAATACAAGTAGAGAAAATTGTGCTTTTCCTTTGCTAATGGTGTTATGTAATTGCTCTTTAACAACAACAATATAACAGCGCAATCTCTAGTCGAATTTTAGTCCTTTAGCTCCCAATCCGTTTCCTGTATATTGTGGCCGCTTTAGTAGGTCAATGTACATGAAATATCGACCAGATTTCTGAAGACTTCCCATCCTCAAATTCATTTTATTTAAGCGCTTTAGTAGAATGATTCGATTGTTAAATGAACATAATGTGTTGTCAAACTGAATGCTTTCGGAAGATAAATTTTTATGTAAAATTTGGACGCTGTAATAACTTGGCAATGAACTGCTTTTGCATGTAAATATTTTTTTAATCTAAACACTCAAGTTTTTGGAATTAACCAGCAGTTAATCATCAGCATCAGGTATTTGTCCTCATAGTAGTAAATACAAAGAGAGAAAATTGTGTTTTTCCTTTGCTAATG
>NW_023998773.1:0-1101 GCF_014805625.2 Glossina fuscipes
TTAAGGGAATGTTCAATTCCTTTGCGACGTACAAACAATAGTCAATTGCAGATGGTGACTTTGGAATTTTCTTTGCAATAATAATCTTTCTCACGTCATCACCGAGAATAGATTTGTTTGAATTAAGAAGCTTGGGGACTATTTTAGCTTTTAACTCATAAAGTCTATTTTCTAAAGTTGCGAGAACAGTTTCAATTATAATATTATTTATGGGCGTCATGCGAAAAGCATAACAAGTTGCTCTCACGGCTTGGTGATAGACCGGTTTAAGGATGTTGATATAAGATTTGCAGCTATTGCCATAAATTATCAAAGCGTAGTCAATCTTGCTTAACACAAGCACCATGCACCCTCTACCCCGCTTGAAACCAACTTATTGCTTTGTTATCAGATTCTTGGACTAGAGAAACCAAGATAATCTAGATGCCATAATATTCTCCAATGCCTTTGAGAGGCAAGATAAAAGAGAGATTGGGCGATAGTCCGATACGATGGAGGCATTTTTTGACTTTGGAATTGGAACAACTGTAGCCAGTTTCCACATGTTGGGTATATGTCCAGTCAAAAATACCGTATTATAATTATAATAAGATAATATAATTTCTTTTTACTAGACTTAGACGCGGTCTTAGACTAGATGCGGTCTAGACCAGGTGTCTTCAAATTGGAGAGACAACTTCCAAGTTCTAAGGTGTATATGCAATTTTCCAGGAACATAGCACATCTATCGATATTATTTGAAGGAGATATTGGAGTCCTTTTATTTTCGATGAAAGCACTGGAGAAGTTGCTGTCAGAGGAGTATTCGCACCACACTTTTCCAAAGCAATTGGAAATCTCATCTGCATCAGCTAAAGTTCCATTGGGAGTGCAGATGGCAGAGATTTCGATCAGATTTGAAGTTCCTTTAAGTCTGTTGATTTTCTTCCAGACAACTTTCATTGATGTATTTCTGTGAATTCCTCTGGATAAAAGTTCGAAACTAAGTGCCTTTGATTTTCGTAGTTCCTTCCTGAATAGAGCATTGGCCGTTTTGTATAATAACAAATGATCCTGATCAGGACATCTCTTAAAGCGGTGCCATAGATCCATTTCATTTTT
>NW_023998774.1:0-1029 GCF_014805625.2 Glossina fuscipes
GTAAATAAAAAAAACATCTGGTTAATGAATCATTCGGATTTTTTTTTGTTTTTTTTAGCTGCTGTATAATATAAAAGGAGTCTTTTTTACCGTTCATCATTTACTTGTGATATTTAAAGTGAAGAACATGTTAGTAGATAAAGTGCATTTATGATATTTCATTTTGTATGAATTCTAAAAACGAATCGGCATCGGTTGCATGTAAAAATTTATATGCGGTATTTGGACACTGTAAATGTTCGCACTTGTCAAAGATGGTTCAGCAAATGTCGTTCCGGGAAGCTGAGCCTCCAAGAAAGTGACCGATAATGATGTTTTGCGATCCATGTTGGAAAATAATCCACATTCAACAAGACGAGAAATTGCAGAAGTCTTAGGTATTCATCTTACAACTGTTGGAGATCACATTAAATCTCTTGCGTTTGTGTTAAAGCAAAGTACATGAATAATATACGACAGAACTTTGCCGCTTCGAATGGTTGCGTAAATCGGCGCTTTTATCATAGATATTAAGTGATAAAATGGTATGTATATCTAAACCGTAGCAAGTGGTAACTTTCTTTTTTTTTTGGGAAAATTTAACACTGGTTTAAATATTAAACTCATCCCTGTTTTTTTTTGTTAAAAAAAGAGATCATATTGAAAAGTATGTACAATATAATCTAAAGTTTTTAATGGAGGATCGAATGAAGCTACTGACTTCAAGTTTGTAATGGAGGATCGAATGAATCTACTGACTACAAGTTTAGCAAAAACATTGGAAGTTCCTGCATTCGGCTTGGTACTGATAATAGCACAAGTCGGTCGAAAAACACGCTCACAGCACCACGTAAACTGGGCACACCTCTGTTTTTCAAAAGGAATAAATAATTGATTTTTTAATTACGCATAAATTAGAGCAGATAAACGTTCAAAAATGTGAGAGCATATTCTAAGCGCGATGCTATAGTACCCGTACAAAAACGAAAAAAATTAACCGCGTCGTGACAGCGTGTATGATAGTTTATCAAATTTTAATTTTTTTCAATG
>NW_023998775.1:0-5904 GCF_014805625.2 Glossina fuscipes
CCGATTGATTGTTCTGCTTCTGTTTCTCTTCTACCGATCGTGTCAAGTTACGACTACGACATCGGATTGTTGGTTTAAGAAAGGGGGGGTATATTGGTAGTTTTTCTTCAAGTTTGGTTTGTGCCTAGTCCTTGCGGTTCTAGGGTATTGTCTTCGGGGAGTTTTTTTTTCTCAAGGGTCTACGGTTACCTGTTGTACGATAGCAGTAGGGCTAGAAAACGTAGCAATCGGGGGGTCCAACCTGGTATGAACCCAAGCTGCAATCCAGCCCACGCTTCACAAACGGCAGACGAGTCCCTGGCGACCCGATTGGATCCAGTATTCCAGCAATACCAGCTCGGGGGAAACTACACCACCGTAGAGTATCCTGCAGATAGCAGTGCAGCATCACTCTTTAACAGTCTCAGCAGAAAGCTGAACCACCTTTTCAAAATGTCCGACAACGAAACGACAGACATCACTCGCAACGCCGGTAGCAACATCGCAGATAATGGTCACAGCGGTCACCGCCAACCAGGCCCAGCAGGAGAAACAGCTAGCGCGGACCTAGACCTAGCGAGCATGCTGAAGCAACAACACGAAATGCTCCTAAGCTGCATGCAGGAAATTAGCCACCTAAAGCAGGAGAAGTCCGCAGCAACGCAGCGAACCCAATCACGAGACGGCGAAGGGACGCAAAATTTTATGATAGCAGCATCGACTTCAACACCACAACAGCAGATGCCACCCCAGACAGTAGCGCAGCCTAACGGCAGTTACCACCGCGACCAGCAGACAGGACAACAGCGGACCAGCGATGAAAACGCCCGGAGGCGAAACATAGATCTCAATCGCTGGCACGTTAAATTCGACGGCTCCGGTAAGGGTCTTACGGTCGAGAGCTTTGTGTTCCGAGTGGAACGGCTCAGACAGCAGCACCAGATAAGCCATGAAGAATTGTTTGCCGAGTTTCACTGCCTAGTGACCGGTCAGGCCAGCAAATGGTATTGGCAGCTGCTCGAGGATGGAGAAGGAGACATCACCTTTGATTATTCCACGCTAAAAGCTGAGCTCCTCAACCAATTCAAGACTGCAGACTCTGATTACGAGATAATCAGAGAAGTCATGGAGCGAAAGCAGCAGCACGCGGAGAGCTTCGAGGACTATTACGCGGAGATACATGACCTGACATTCCGCCTACGCAGAAAGATCCCGGAGGCAGAAATGATTAAAATAATGAAGTCCAACGTTCAGCCCAGTCTGGCCGCACTGATTTTCGCCACCAAAGTGGAAAGCATTGGCGAATTCAAATCCGAATGCAAGAGGGCAGAAAAGCTGTTGAGAGAAAATAGAAGCAGGCCGAAACACGTGAGCGAGATCGGTCAGGGAGGTGGAAATGGTGACGGAGTTCATCGCGAAGCAGTCGAAGCTCTAGCGCCGCGGCATGGTCCAAACAGCGACAGGCAACGCGAAAACGGCGGGGCTATGAAACACGAAAAGAGATGGATCAACACAGGCAACACAAGTAACCATCCGAACGGCACCATCTGCAACCAGCAACATCACGTACAGGCCAGCCAAAACAAGAAGCAGCAGCAGCAGTAGCCACACCCCAGCACTGTACCACCACACCAGCACCAGCGATCGCAGTGAAGACAGCGCAGAGCATGGCCTTCTGCCAGTCACCCTTCCATCTGATGACATACTATGTGTGCGGTATGCCGGGAGATCACTTTCTGAGAAATCCAGCAGAAGACACTAGAGAAAATCGATGCAGGTGTCCTTTCCACCACATGGTCTGTTTCATATGCGGCAGGAATGAGAGCTACGGCGCTGTACCCGCATCGGAAAACACCAGGCTGGCGAGGCAAGCCGAGAACCCCTGCCAGACGAGACGTCACCCGGAACAGCAGCAACAACAATGACAACAACACCAACGATAACAACAGCAGCAACAACAATGACAACAACATCAACGATAACAACAGCGATAACAACACCACCATCAACAGCAACAGCGACAACAATAGCAACAGCAGCATCAACAACAACAGCAGCAACAACAATAACAACACCATCAACAATAACAACACAACCAACAACCGCAACAGTGACAACAACAGCAATAACAACACCACCAACAACAACATCAACGACAACAATAGCAATAACAACACCACCAACAATCGCAACAACAGCACCAGCAATAACAACAAGAACAACACCAACCGCAGCAGTGACGATACTAACGCGAGCGGCAACAGGCGCAACAGTAACACCAGCAACGGATCAAGGCATCCCCGAGTACAGAAGCTTAGCACAAAGGATCGCGGACTACCAGCGGAAGCGACACGAGATTTTTAGCGCAGAGATTTTTAGAAGGCGAGCGCTCGCGAGGAAACATAGAAAAATTCTGGTATTACGCCAAAGGAGGAAGGCGTACAAGAGGTTTCAGCAAAAGGAGATCTCAGCAATTGTTTCCCTAGAACACGATGACAGGTTGTTTGCGCGGACCAAGGTCGACAACACCGAAGTAACCGCTCTTCTGGACACAGGAGCCAGCGTTAGTTGTTGTGGGGCCGGAGCAACGAGATTCCTTGAGAACCGAAGGCATCGAATCATCAAGCTAAGGGATCGACACGTTAAAACAGCAAATGGAGAGAAGACCTCAGTAACGGGGCTCATCACCTTACCCGTCGAGTGGGAGGGCGAGACCAGGGGTATTGAGTTCTATATAGTACCAGCTTTGCAACAGCAATTTTATTTCGGCATAGACTTTTGGAAGGCTTTTAGCTTATCTGTCGTCTTGAGGGCAGGCACCATCCCTAGTGCCCCAAGTCAAAGCCAAGCTGTAGACTCGGTAAGCCAAGAACACGGCAACCCGGCAGGGTACTTGAACTCATCTCACCAGTTGACTGAAACTCAGCGAAGCTTCCTCAACCAAGTCATTGCGACTTTTCCATCGTTCGAGGAGCTTGGGCTCGGCAAGACCCACGTAGAGCAACATGTAATTACCGTTACGGAAGATAACGTGCCCGTGAAGCAGCGGCATTACCCCATTTCACCAGCAATACAGCGGCTAGTCTACCAGGAGCTAGATCGGATGTTAGCGATGGGAGTAATCGAAGAGAGCAATAGTAGCTGGAGCTCCCCAATGACTCTAGTTCGGAAGGGTGAGAAGAACCGCTTATGCCTAGATGCGCGAAAGGTAAATGAACGGACGATCAAAGATGCCTATCCCCTACCACACATGGAAGGACTGCTCAGTCGACTGCAAGACACCCGGTACATCTCAGCGATCGACCTCAAAGATGCATTCTGGCAAATCCCACTGGAAGAGAAGTCAAGAGAACAAACAGCGTTTACAGTGCCAGGGAGGCCGCTATACCAGTTCAAGGTGATGCCATTCGGGTTGTGCAACGCAGCGCAGCGCATGTGCCGGCTGATGGACAAGGTTATACCAGGCTGTCTCCGGGAAAACGTCTTCGTGTACCTAGACGACCTGTTGGTCTGCTCACCCGACTTCAACCACCACCTCTTGTACCTAGCCATGGTAGGCAAATGCCTGAAGGATGCCAACCTCACGATCAACGTTGGCAAGAGCAGATTTTGCTACCAGGAAGTGAAATACCTCGGCTTTATAGTGGGCAACGGGCAGCTAAAAACAGACCCTGCTAAGGTAAAGGCCATGACCGACTTCATAGTGCCGAAAACTCCCAAGCAACTCCGGAGGTTCATTGGCATGACGAGCTGGTATCGCCGTTTCATTGCTAACTACGCGACGATAGCAGGACCTCTACATGACTGTCTTACAAAAGAACGGGTGAAAAACTTCGCCTTGTCAGGAAAAGCCGTAACAGCGTTCAATCAGCTAAAGGAAAGCCTCATCACAGCGCCAGTATTGGTTACGCCGGACTTTACAAAACACTTCTACGTGCAATGCGATGCATCAAGAGAAGGCGTGGGAGGAGTCCTGGCTCAAAGAGACAGCGAAGGAAACGAAAGGCCTGTTGCATACGTGTCCGCAAAGCTGAATAAAGCACAAAAAAACTACACGGTGACGGAGCTAGAATGCCTAGCAGCCAAATTATGCGTCGAGAGATTCCGGCCGTATATCGAGGGACTTCCCTTCACCATTATTACCGACCACGCTAGCCTGAAATGGCTCATGTCGCACAAAGACCTGTCAGGTAGATTGGCAAGGTGGAGCCTCAAGCTGCAAGCCTTTGACTTCACGGTCCAACACAGGAAAGGCAGCCGGAATGTTGTGCCAGACGCATTGTCGCGAATGGACTTAAGCGAGATAGTAGAAAATAATGACCGGTTGCTTGACATCGACCTAGACTCTCCGCACTTCGCCTCGGAAGAGTACAGCCAGCTAAAACAGACAATCATAGAAGGTGGAGATAAACTCCCAGACATCTGCGTGTCTGAGGGGCTAGTCTACAAAAAGACCTGTTTTAGCACGGGTAATGAAATCGAAGATGACAATGCGTGGAAGTTGTGGGTGCCCAAAGAATTGCGACCGCGGTTAGTAGCAGCGACGCATGCATCGCCATCGGCAGGACATGGAGGAATACACAAGACCTTGCAGCGTCTACGAGAAAGGTATTACTGGCCTGGCATGGTAGTCGAAGTGAAAGACCTGGTGCGAAGCTGTGAAGTATGCTGTTCCAGCAAGACTGGCAGAACGCAAAGGCCCCCGATGGGTAGACAACAAGTCACGGAAAGGCCGTTTCAGCGGATCTACATTGACTTCATGGGACCATATCCGAGAACAAGAAACGGCAACACTTGCATATTTGTCTGCTTGGATCACTTCTCCAAGTTCGTGCTTTTAAAGCCGATGAGACAAGCTAGTGCTGCGGGAGTGATCCGGAATTTGGAGCAAGACGTGTTCCACGTATTTGGAGTGCCAGAAATGGTGCATTCTGATAATGGCAAACAGTTTGTTTCAGGAGCTTTTCAGGAATTTCTGCAGAAATATGATGTGCAACACATCAGGACCGCTTTCTATGCACCACAAGCAAATGCCGCGGAACGAGTCAATAGGTCCGTGCTGCAAATAATACGATCGTATGTCGCGAAAGACCAGAAGACGTGGGACATTCACCTTACCAACGTCGCCTTTTCGCTACGTAGCGCAGTACATAGTGCCATAGGTATGACACCCTTCTATGCACTATTCGGGCTAAATATGATGCAGCACGGGTACTCATACAAGGTAGCGCGGAAGTTGGAGGGAGTCAGGGGCAGTGATGCCAATATTAGTTTCATACCTGAAAAGTTAGGCCTCGTAAGGGAAGCCATCTCCAAGAGACTGACGCAGGCTTACGAAAGGAATCGACGAACCTATGACCTACGAAGCAGGCAAGTCCAGTTTAAAGTAGGACAGGTGGTATACCGGAAGAACTTTAGGCTCAGTAACATGGCGGAAGGGTACAATGCCAAGTTAGCACCAAGGAACGTCAGATGTGTAGTCACGAAGGCGATAGGGAGCTCCCTGTACAAGCTCAGTACCGAGACAGGACAGAAACTAGGAGTGTATCACGCAAAAGATATCTTTTCCACCTGAAAACCCCGGTGGAGACACCGAGTCTGCCCGGCTAGCTCAGTCGGTAGAACAGAGACTCTTAAACTCAGGGCGTGGGTCGAAGCCACACGTTGGTCCGTAGTAGTCGGTCGTTGAGGGTATAGTCGGTCTGTCCGCGGACCTTTTGACGTACACATTCCATATCGCAGGCGATATCGATGGGTCCGAGCTGTAACGGCCGCGAACAAACCTTGGGTAGGGTGTCTGTCGGTCTGTGTCAACCGCAAGCGGCGCAATAACGGCATGCCGTTAGACAAAATCATGCGATTTTGTGGTACCGCAAGTAAATCGCATGATCTTGCGGTATATGTGTTTATTTTTTTTTTTTTTTC
>NW_023998776.1:0-1009 GCF_014805625.2 Glossina fuscipes
AGACGAGAATGCCTGGAGAATCATGACAAAGTTTGCAGGTTTAAAAGCCAAAGCGTATGCAAACATAGTCAATGATGGGAACAATAAAGAAAAAGAAGTGAAAAAAGTTAAGGAAATAAAAAATGTGTAACCGAAAAGTTAAAATACAGTGACTATAAACACTGCGTTATAAATGGGCAATCTTTTTATGGTGTGCAGAGAATTATCAGAAGCAGATCTCACAGATTGCACACAGAGATCTGCAAAAAAATAGCGTTCGATTATTTAGACGATGGATGACAAATATTCAATGGAATTTATTAATAGAAAGCTGTTACCATATTTCAACAGAATATAACAAATAGATCAAAATTAAACAAGAATTAAATTAAAGTTAACATTGAAAAATCTGAAATCCTCCTCCAAAATCCGGCATATTCCAAAATAGTGGCGAAAAATTCCAAAGTGACTTAGGTGATAGCATTTCAAAAGATGAATTTATGACGCCTGAAAAATTCTTAAATAGAAATAAAGAAGCAACACCACATCAAGTAAGCAGAAAACCTACAAAACCTAATATAAAATCGAGAATTCAAAGACGCATTTCTCCATATAAAGCCCGGCTTAGAAGCCAACTTAAAACTAAGGATGATTTAATTAAAAAGAGAGTTTCTACAGATAATATTATGCCAGACGGAAAGCGAAAATTGGGGAAGAAATCTTCAGTTCAGAAGGGCGAAAATAGTTTTTAGTGGATTGCTTTATAAAAGTGTACATTTGAGTTAACATTTAATAAAAAACTATTACAATCGTGTTTTGAGTTCATTTATCTAATGCCTTTTAAACTATGAACTACATGGAGGATTTTTATGTAACCTTATTAAGCAACAATTCATTTGTCGTTTACGAAAAGAACACTTTGTCCTCATTTACAAATATTGTGAATCTTCCTTCTATTACAAATGATCAGTGGGAAGTTGGAGTAAGCGAACTGTTTTTAAATAATGCTAACATTGAAAGTGATACACCT
>NW_023998777.1:0-1116 GCF_014805625.2 Glossina fuscipes
TCATTGAATCTGTCCGCCTGTTGGCAAGTCAGATAGTTAGTCAATCAGTCGGTCTGTTTGTCTGTCTCCAAGTCAGTCAGTCAGTCAGTCAGTCAGTCAGTCAGTCAGTCTGCAAGTCAGTCTGCCAGTCTGTCCTTCTGTCTGCAAGACAGTCAATCAGTCAGTGTGTCTGTCTGTTTGCAAATCAATCAGTCAGTCTGTCTGTAGGGCATTCGTTTATTCAATCAGTCAGTCATTGAATCTGCCCGCCTGTTGGCAAGTCAGACAGTTAGTCAGTCATTCAGTCTGTCTGTCTGTCTCCAAGTCAGTCAGCCAGTCAGTCAGTCAGTCAGTCTGTCTGTTAGTCTGTCTGTCAGTCTGCAAAGCTGTCAGTCAGTAAGTCAGTCAGTCTGTCAGTCTGTCGCTTAGTCTGTCTGTCAGTCTGCAAAGCAGTCCGTTAGTAAGTCAGTCAGTCAGTCAGTCAGTCATTCATTCTGTTAGTCTGTCTGCAAGTCAGTTATTCACTCATTACGTCTCTCTGTCTGTCTGCAAGTCAGTCAGACAGTCTGTCTGTCAATCTGTCTGTCTGTCTGCAAGACAGTCAATCAGTCAGTCTCTCTGTCTATTTGCAAGTCAATCAGTCAGTCTGCCAGTCTGTCTGTAGGGCTGTCGTTTATTCAATCAGTCAGTCATTGAATATGCCCGCCTGTTGGCAAGTCAGACAGTTAGTCAGTCATTCAGTGTGTCTGTCTGTCGCCACGTCAGTCAGTCAGTCAGTCATTCAGTCTGTCTGTCAGTCTGTCTGTCAATCAGTCAGTCAATCTGTCTGTCAGTCAGTCAGTCTGTCTGTTAGTCTGTCTGTCAGTCTGCAAAGCAGTCCCTCAATAAGTCAGTCAGTCTGTCTGTCTGTAGGGCTTTCGTTTATTCAATCAGTCAGTCATTGAATCTGCCCGCCTGTTGGCAAGTCAGACAGGTAGTCAGTCATTCAATCTGTCTGTGTGTCTCCAAGTCAGTCAGTCAGTCAGTCAGTCAGTCAGTCAGTCAGTCTGTCTGTCTGTCGGCCTGTCATATATTCACCCAGTAAGTCAGTGTGTCAATCTGTCTGCAAGTCAGTCAGTCAGTCTGTCTGTCTGTCTG
>NW_023998665.1:0-2185 GCF_014805625.2 Glossina fuscipes
ATATCGCAATTCACACGACAAACTGTTGGCCATTCTAATTAATGAAAGAACCATAACCTGCAAAAACCATGACTACCAAGACTTTTATTTTTATAACGAAGATGAAATGTTTGACAATATTATACAGAATTTAAATATTTGTCGTTTTATGCTCATATAATGAATGCTCTCAAAAATGGGCATAATCTCAAAAAGAAATCATAGATTGAACTGTTAAACGAGGAGGCATGTTATCACTTACCAACGGTATATGTTTCAGTCGTTCTACTTATCCTGGTTATAAGAACAAGATATATTTCTCCACAATTATGTTAACCGATAATATAGTATAACGTATTATAATAATATTTTTTTTTAACAGAAAGTTTCAGTTACTGTTGTCGTCACATCAGAAACAGTACATCGAGCTCGCAAACATCTATGGAACTTCTCATTCTGATTATAACCCCTCTAATCTAACAATTTGGAGTTTGAGCAAAGTTACACTAGATTTTTTTAAGTTCATAAGGGGTCTCCGATATATAAGTGTTCTAATTTACTTGAAAGCAATCGGAATTCCGTTAGCCAAACAGCTATTCATCACTAAAAAGTGTTGGATACTAAAAGTTGTAACCCAATTGGCAATATTAACCTCATACCTTTATTTACAACTGTGTCAATGGTATATGTAAATCTCAGTTACTATAAAACGTTCTCTAACAAATTTGGACGACGCATGCAAGATATGTTTTTCGCGCAATATCCTGCATTTTCCCGATTTTCTGCGTAAAAATCTTCCATTATATATACCGTTCCTTCTGTACCGTCAATACATAGAGTACATCGAGCACATAAAATGAAACTACTCATAACTGACTAAAGCAGTTTGAAGTTAACATGTTTTTTTTTATTCTATATTTAATTTTATGGAGACACGAAGAAATTATTGTCCCCTACAGTAATCGTATAAAAAAAATGATATAATATTTAAATAAATTCGAAGTAAGAATACTACAGTCGAACAAGGCGTGTTTGCTCATTTTCTTAATAATACACAAAAAGTTATGCATTATTTTCATGTAAATGCATAATTTTTAAGAAGTTAACTATTACTTTGAAAGAACTTTTATGACAAAGTATTGAAAATTAGGCTATCGTACTATATAAGGATACAGTTTCCATAGAAACGGTTAAATGGCGAAGGGTTCGACAAACCCGGTCCAAACTCTTAATACTAATTTAAAATAACCAAACATTAATTTTTGTCGCGAAATTGTGAAAATTACATTATTTACACCCTCCAGTACCTGTTGTACGAAGTGTATTACATTTGTGCGAACATATGTAACATCCAGAAGAACTTAAGACAGACCCATCTTTTCTTATACCGATCGATTCACAACATGACAATTAAACTTATCTGTTCACATATTTTTGTGTTCAAAGTAAAAGACGCAATTTTTGAGATATTTCAATTTTTGGTGCACTGACCTGGTTTGAATTAAGGACGAACGCTATTAAGTGTAAAAAATGTGCTAAATTAGTGTGAAAAATTGAGTTCTTCTGCGGCAATTTTATGACTCTCCTGCCATATAACCGTTTGTAGGAAAACTGAATTTTCATATGGCGAAAAGATATAATTTTTATAATTTCATGGGAAAATTGGGACCGGTTTGAAGCTCTCCAGACAAAAACTGAGCCGTTTGTAGGAAACAGCATTAATCAATTCATTGACACAACAAAAACATTGCAGTTAAAATTTGATATAAAAGTTATTCTTATTATTATCGTCATCGGTGTCTTCTAAAGGAAGCTGTTGTCGCCACGGGGGATTAATCATACTTTATTGTTAACATTTAGCACATGAACTATTAACAAGAGCAGTTATGCCACAACTGTCTAAACACAGATAAAAGTCGTGATTAGGTAACAAATGTTTGAACAGCGCGGAAAAGCTGGATACAAAAAAAGTTTGCTTAGCTCTTTCTAATTTTTAAAATTTTGTCATATAACCAAAATTATAATATAGCAATAAGTTTTTTGTGATATTTACGATTTATATTTGAAAAGAAGGAATTGCATATTTTTTTCCTAATTCGTTGCTCTCCTAATTAGAATGCTCTCTTTATTACATTTTCTTATATTCTTGGTAAGTATATCTGATATATATCCGCGTTAGTTCGTAACCAAGAGTTGAAAAGATTTT
>NW_023998778.1:0-1099 GCF_014805625.2 Glossina fuscipes
TACGTTGTAATATTACGCTTAGTAATTGTATATATGCCAAATACATGCTTCAAATTCAGCAAAAGTAATTTTCTTGTGAAAGATCTTATTATTCTTCATCCATATTTACCACAAAATACTTGAAACTAGAAACTCTTTTTGCACGTAAGCGTCAAATTACTATTAGGGATATAACTTTAGACATGGCTATTATGGAATAGTTTTGAGGTTATATTTTATATAAAGACCTTTCTCAAGTATACTTGTTATATAAAGAGTGGACGTAAAAATGGGTAAATCAAGTCGATGCACCAAAATTCGCCCAAATTCCTCCACGCGGGCTGCAGCTTGAGTACGAAGATTCCTGAACAGACAGACAGAAAATATTGTAGACTGATATTATACACTTCGCATACAAACAGGCAGACAGGCAAGCTTAAATTTGATTTTGAAACGATCCGAATATTAGAAAGATGGTCCATCTTAAATCTTTCCCTAAATCTTCTCCAAGTTTAATATACTCTGTGAAACCATGTTTTACAGAAGCATCGGACCCTCTTGAAGATGACTATATTGATATTGTAAGGAAGCGTTTGGCTTTCTTACTAAACAAGTCCGTCCGCACAAATGTCTACCCTTAGACCCCAAGTAGTCAGTCTGGTTTGTCCCTTACATGTTTTTTTAATGAGTATCATAAGATCATCCTTCTCCCGCACAAGTTGTTGATAACTCAATGCTTATACAAAAAAAAGTGAAAAAGAAAATGTGCCCAGAATTAGAATATGTATACATAAGTAGGACACGTATAAGCAATATACATAAGTCTTTGCATAGAGAAACATGTTATAATCCGTTGAGCAACGTTCTAATAGTTGTTGTTCATTTTCAATAAACTACCTGTAGCATTGAATTATCCACATTTTGAAAACGATCTGGTGGTTTTGTAAAGTCGCGCCCAGCGGATTGTGAAACAGTCATACGATTTGGTATCTGCGGTTGCAATATCAATAAGATAGAGATAAAGGTAGACAAACAAGTAAAGATTACGAGAGGAAAAAAGAGGAGAGCTTGTTGCATGTTGATATGACGCACATCATATGAAGACATGCCTAACGGGGTA
>NW_023998779.1:0-1606 GCF_014805625.2 Glossina fuscipes
AGGGCTTTTAGAGAACAACGAGATGATTCTCTAAACTTCAATCTGTCCCTCTCTAGATCCCCTCAATTTACAGCCTAGCGTCTCTGTTTCTCAATTTACTCTTCCTATTCTCACTGAGTCCCTGGCCTAAACGATTGCTCACATTAGTTTCCCACTCGTACATTTACGGATTTCCAGAAACATATGTCCGTCTAGCTCGATAGCTTTAACCGGAAAGAGAGAGAGGAAAGCCTCCTCTAAGCCTATCCGTCATGAGTGGCGTTACCCGGTCGGTTACCCCATCGGTCCCTTTGGTTTCGAGTATATAAAGTAATTTCTACAGCGGGGCAATTTACTAACGGTCTAGATATGGGCCGAAAACAAGATAAAATAACGTGTATGTGTATTCTTATATTTAAGTTAATACATTATAAAGTTAAATAGTACTAAGAATGTATACGTAGAAAATCGATGAAAACCGCAGTGTGTGACCTAAAAAAATTGTTATACTTAGTTTTCAGTTACCTACGATATTACCTTCTGTTAGTAACACTTTAAAGAGTATCAACTTACCGGTTATATTCGATTTAGTTTAAGGTTTTCAAAAATCTATCATAATGTTTATGTTTATGTATTTCCAGCTTTTTTTTTTGTAAAGCAGCAGAAGACAAGAAAATGTATAAAAAAAGCTTTACATGTGAGACAAAAAAGAATGAAAGGAAAAAATGATGATTCAAAGAAGAATTACTGCAGTACAGTTATACGATACGGAATTTTTTCTTAAGAGTAATTTTAAAATTGGCTTTAATGGTTTATTATCAATATATTTTTTATACTATTATATAAGCGTTTATTTTCGTTTACGTTGTAGTTACTGGAATTTCCTCACGTTCATCAGTAAAGGCAGCTTTAACTTTCTTTTTGGAGCTATTTATTCTCCTTTACTTCTTTTTAGTGTAATCAGATTTTTTACTTATAAAAGTTTATTGCACTGTTTCAATCCGTTTTCCTATCTGAAGTGAATATCTTCGGGGATGAGTGCCAATTTCCTTGCTTGCAAGGAAGGAAAGAAGTGTTTCTTTACTGCTTACTTTGCTTGGTGATCGCTTCGTACAATTTATTTACTGTTTTAATGGTGTTGACCTTTTCTTAAGTTAAAGATTTTGTGTTTGTACATGCAGTCGTCCCCTTTTCATATTACGGTACATTGTTTACCGTTTAACCTTGTTATAAAAAGAGAAATGCGCATCTTCCGCAGCCATGAAAAATGTGAAAAATATTGACCAACGTTCCATCATTGAGTTACAACTTTAAGTATAAAGCAAATATCAACTTTTTAATGTTTGTTTAATTTTGAAATTAGGCTTTTATCAATTTTTCGAAGCGAAGTTTGCATACCCACAATTAATGGAAAGCACCCGCTTTGCGAGTATAGTACACCAAGTCGATTAGGATGGTTTTGTGCAGGACACTCGCCAGCATCTCTAAAATGTTTTGAAAAGTTTTTGGTTTGTTGGTCGGTTTAGTTTTAATGGCTCGGATAGATTCTTCTTCGTTGACGGAAATTTATTAGATATCTAAAGGAACTATATCATATATAGAGAATATAAATAATTACTAAGTGAGT
>NW_023998780.1:0-1657 GCF_014805625.2 Glossina fuscipes
ACACATATGAATTTTATACAAAGATTAATAATTTTTTTTCTTATGGGAGGAAAAACTTTGAGTAACATTGGACCGATCAAATTGGTTATCAACCTGTATATTAGTGAAACTCCGTTTCTATATTCCTCCATCAAGTTATGGAAATCCCTATAAAGTCATTCAATAGAGTGAAAAACAAGAGAAGCAGGAACAATTGTGCAAGGAAAACGAGGTAAAGACTTGAGTGTGCCGGTTGAACGTACCAATCAAAGCGCATCGCATTCGTGTATGAATATATTATTTTTAAGTATCATTGACGTTCATAGAAACATATTGGTGGCTAAACTGTGTAAAAGGATATATAACCCACCAACCCTGTATAACATAAAGAAAAAAAAAAGAAAAACAAGAAAAAAAGGAGAAAAAAAGGAATTTCTTTTTAAATGCTTGCTTTTGGAACAAAAAAAAACAATATAAATAAATGATAAGAAAAATATTTATATACATATTGTGAGTTGGTTACTGCCATTTAGCCAACAAGAAAAAGACTTTGTCATCTAACTCAATTATTTGTACAGAAATTCTACGATTGTAAAACGATGTTGATTGCCCCAAGAAATTCCTACTGAAATAAAAGTTCACCAGTGAACATTAAATGTCAAAAGAAAAAGTTTCATCATTCTGTGTTTACTTCAGTCAAGATGCGGTAAGAGAAGGAGGATTAATTTGCCAGTTTCGTTAGCCTAGGAATCCCGTGCACCCACGTGCAACTACACCCCAGCCGTGTCGTGATTGTGCCGACGAGGTAAGAAGAACGCCCTGCTTCCTTGCCATGGACGGGAGCCGCCGAAAGAGGCAGCACTACATCAAGAGAGGATCGTACTGTACGTCCCTTTAGCTATTTATTCCCTTGTAATTTTGTTGTTCCCAATGAGTGGCTAAGCGCGAGCTGCCACCGCTGTGGCTGAGACGTAGGGGGGTGCATATGGTGGCTATGTAGGGCCGACGCTAGACGATGACCGACTGACTCACTGGTGACAGACGGACAGCAGTCAACCGACCGGACCTTTTCGTTCTTTTAGTTTATTTTTATTTTTCTTTGTCAGGAGGCTTCGAGAGCCAAACCCCAGGTCAAAAAAAAAAAATATATATATATATATATTTATATGCTCTACCGGCCGAAAGGGGCTAAGACCGTGACACAGAAGGAATTTTAAAAAATAGAAGGAAGTTCAAATATGTTTAGTATTAAAAAAATGTACACCACTTTCTTTGATCGAAAATCAGAAGGAATTTCAAATTTGTAATATGAAAAAACATACACCAGTTTCTTTAATCGAAAAATCAGAAGGAATTTCAAATTTGTAAGCTAAGAAAAAAACTTACACCAGTTTCTTTGATCGAAAAATCAGAAGGAATTTCAAATTTGTAAGGTATGAAAAAAACTTACACCAGTTTATTTAATCGAAAAACAGAGGGAATTTTAAAAATCAGAAGGAATTTCAAATTGGTATGGTATAAAAAAAAACTAACACGAGTTTTTTAATCGAAAAACAGAAGGAATTTTAAAAAATAGAAGGAAGTTCAAATATGTTTAGTATTAAAAAAATATACACCACTTTCTTTGATCGAAAATCAGAAGGAATTTGAAATTTGTGTAGTATGAAAAAAACTTACA
>NW_023998781.1:0-1147 GCF_014805625.2 Glossina fuscipes
CACAAAAGAGTTTAAGAAGAACTCACCTTTTATTATACCGATCGATTCAGAATCATTATCTGCACTGATTTAAGCCTGTCTGTCCGTCTGCCCGAAGTGTGGCCATGTAAATTTGTGTTCAAACGACAAGTCGCAAAATTTTTGACATATTTTGATAAAATTTGGTACACTGATGCACTTTCGTACAAGGACACACGCTTTTGAAAATGGTTCGGATCGGCCGCCTTCTTCAACCACTCCCCGTATAAACCCATATTCTGAAAAGCAATTATATGGAAAAGAACTACAATTTTCAAAATTTCCCGGCACAAGTTACTAAGTAGTAGTACTTCGCCATTCTAAATTGAGTACTTTGGACCGGCTGGGGACATTTTTAGCCTACTCGTGTAACGCAAATCAATGTTCACATGACAAAAAGTTACAATTTTCAATGCCATGAAAATTATATCATACTAATAATCTAACACAAAAAAATTAACTGTATCACATTTGGATCATCTCGGCCTTTCTTTGGATCCTACCCTAATAACGATTTTCACAAAAATTAATCCTTTGTAGAGCAGAAAAGTCTAACTTTTAACAAGTGGTAATGGAAATTGATTAATAATATTGTAGTAATTTCATACAAAAATGAATCCTACAGAATTTGGCCCATCTGCGGAAGTAAAACTTCCGAAATTTATAAGCTACCGTTTGATGTCTTATTGTTTCATGTGATATATTATCACTCTACATAAAAAGAAACCGTCAAAGATAAGATTAAGTGAAAAAATTTTGTAATTATAATAATTTAGAAAGCAAAACTCTATTTAACGTTTCGTCTAATAATATTCTTGCATCCATGAAACTTCAATCAAAGTAGTCGCGTCTTTAAATATAGAAAATTCTAAATAGGACGAACTCAACTCAGTTTACAACTAGGACCAGATAATGCAAATTCACGTAATTTCGACTTGAAGATTAGTCACGATACAATCCCCTGAACAATCTGCAGTATGTATTACTGATGCATTGGCTTTTCACGCCCAAAAGCAGGGAAAGTTATCGTGAGTTGCTCGTTTATAAACTTTCATGGCTCAATAACCTAGGAATGTATTAATCTTGCTATTCGATTATGTATCTAATTATTTGCACTTCTATTGTCATT
>NW_023998782.1:0-2253 GCF_014805625.2 Glossina fuscipes
ATGGAATAAGATATAGTGTATAAATAATAATAAAAATAATGCATTAGTTTTTAGGATTTTATCACGCGAAATTTCAGACTCTTAAAGCCGCCACAAATTGTGAAGAAAACGTTGTTGTCAAAAACGCGATAGATTTCAGAAAACATATGTTTTACTGAAATAAGATATAGTGTTTAAATAATAATAGAAATAATGCATTAGTTTTCAGGATCTTAATACGCGATATTTCAGACTCTTAACGCCACCACAAGTTTTGAAGAAAACTTTCTTGTCAAAAACGCGATAGATATCAGAAAACATATGTTTCAATGAAATAAGATATAGTGTTTAAATAACAATAGAAATAATGCATTGGTTTTCAGGATTTTATTACGCGATATTTCAGACCCTTAAAGCCGCCACAAATTTTGAAGAAAACGTTGTTGTCAAAAACGCGGTAGAATTCAGACAACATATGTGTCAATGAAATAAGAAATAATGTACAAATAATAATAAATATTATTTCATAAGTTTTCGTGTTTTCATTACGGAAAATATCACACCCTTAAAGCCGCCACAAATATTGAAGAAAACTTTGTTGTCAAAAATGCGGTAGATAACAAAAAACGTATGTGTCAATGGAATAAGATATAGTGTATAAATAATAATAAAAATAATGCATTAGTTTTTAGGATTTTATCACGCGAAATTTCAGACTCTTAAGGCCGCCACAAATTGTGAAGAAAACGTTGTTGTCAAAAACGCGATAGATTTCAGAAAACATATGTTTTAATGAAATAAGATATAATGCATAAATAATAATAAAAGTAATGCATTAGTTTTCAGGATATTAATACGCGATATTTCAGACTCGTAACGCTGCCACAAGTTCTGAAGAAAACTTTCCCGTCAAAAACGCGATACATTTTAGAAAACATATGTTTCAATGAAGTAAGATAAAGTGCAGAAATAATAATAAAAATAATTTCATAAGTTTTCAGGTTTTCATTACGGGAAATATCACACCCTTAAAGCCGCCACAAATTTTGAAGAAAACTTTGTTGCCAAAAACGCGGTAGATATCACAAAACGTGTGTGTCAATGGAATAAGATATAGTGTATAAATAATAATAAAAATAATGCATTAGTTTTCAGGATTTTATTACGCGAAATGTCAGACCCTTAAAGCCGCGACAAATTTTAAAGAAAATGTTGTTGCCAAAAACGCGGTAGATATCACAAAACATGTGTGTCAATGGAATAAGATATAGTGTATAAATAATAATAAAAATAATGCATTAGTTTTCAGGATTTTATTACGCGAAATTTAAGACCCTTAAAGCTGCCACAAATTTTGAAGAAAACGTTGTTGCCAAAAACGCGGTATATATCACAAAACGTATGTGTCAATGGAATAAGATATAGTGTATAAATAATAATAAAAATAATGCAGTAGTTTTCAGGATTTTATTATGCGAAATTTAAGACCCTTAAAGCTGCCACAAATTTTGAAGAAGACGTTGTTGTCAAAAAAGCGATAGATTTCAGAAAACATATGTTATAATGAAGTAAGACATAGTGCACAAATAATAATAAAAATAATGCATTAGTTTTCAGGATGTTAATACGCGATATTTCAGACCCATAGAGCCGCCACAAATTTTGAAGAAAACGTTGTTGTCAAAAACGTGGTAGAATTCAGACAACATATGTGTAAATGAAATAAGACATAATGCATAAATAATAATAAATATTATTTCACAAGTTTTCAGGTTTTCATTACGGAAAATATCACACCCTTAAAGCCGCCACAACTTTTGAAGACAACTTTGTTGCCAAAAACGCGGTAGATATCACAAAACGTATGTGTCAATGGAATAAGATATAGTGTATAAATATATGTATAAGACCCTTAAAGCTGCCACAAATTTTGAAGAAAACGTTGTTGTCAAAAACGTGGTAGAATTCAGACAACATATGTGTCAATGAAATAAGAAATAATGTATAATTAATAATAAATATTATTTCATAAGTTTTCGTGTTTTCATTACGGAAAATATCACACCCTTAAAGCCGCCACAAATATTGAAGAAAACGTTGTTGTCAAAAACGCGATAGAGAACAAAAAGCGTATGTGTCAATGGAATAAGATACAGTGCATAAATAATAATTAAAATAATCCATTAGTTTTCAGGATCTTAGTACGCGAAATTTCAGACTCTTAACGCCACCACAAGTTTTGAAGAAAACTTTCTTGTCAAAAACGCGGTAGAT
>NW_023998783.1:0-2055 GCF_014805625.2 Glossina fuscipes
AATAAAATGGGACCTAAGTGACTTCCTTGAGGTACGCCAGACATAACGGGGAATTCATCCGAGCTAATGGAGTTAAACAAAACTCTGAAGGATCTATTGTGCAGATAAGAGCTTATCCATTTCACTAAGTAGGGTGGGAAACCAGAGGCATTGAGTTTAAAGATAAGTAGTCTATGGTTAACCATATCAAATGCTTTGCTTAAATCAGTGTAAATAACATCTGTGCAAGAGCCGCTAGAAAAAGCCTTGAAAACATGACAGGTAAACTCTAACAAGTTGGTGACTGTAGATCGCCGTTTCCGAAAGCCGTGCTGGTGCGGAGAAATATACGAATTAATGGCAAAGGCCAAATGCTGAGTCACAATACGCTCGAACAACTTGGGCAAGACACCCAACTTGGCTATGCCTCTGTAGTTCTCAACAAATTGTCTACTTCCACTCTTGTGGATAGGAATAAGGAAACTACTCTTCCAACATGAAGGGAAAACACCTGAATACAAGGACATGTTAAAAATCTTTGAGATCACACCACACAACTCGACAGCGCAAGATTTAAGTACACATGATGGAATTCCATCAGGTCCAGGCGAACAACTGTATTTTAGAGAACTTAACCCTTTGAAAACATCATCTTCCGAAATAACCAAGTTAGGTATTGAAACCGAGTTAGTTATAGGATATGGGCAGTTTGCTGATAAATCGAAATTAGCAATCGAAATACTCAGCAAATAGATTTGAGATTTCGAAATCATCCGAGGAACCAGAGCCATTAAAGGAAACATGAGAGGGATATGTGGAAATATTTCTTTTAGAGTTAACAAATTTAAAAACGCATTTAGGTCTAGAAAACAGAGAGGATTTAATGAACTGAAGGTATCTGCAGTAATAATGATGGTTGAGGTAGTTAAATCTATGCCTCGCCACCGAGTAAGCGACGTAGTCGAGCGCAGAGCCACTTTTCGAATAATTTTGGAATAGCGAGTTTTTTCTATTCTTGTGATATTTAATTGTCTTATTAAACCAAGGGGGACATCTGCTTCGAGGTCGACAATGCTTGATCGGAACAGATGCAGCAATAGCTAGATTTAATGTATTGTAGAACGATGGCAATAAGCTTTCAATTCTACCGGTTGAGAAATCAAGTGTCAGATGTGAAAGACGATGTTTTAGTAATACAATATTGATTTTATGAAAATCATAACTACTTATAAAAGTTTGATTTGGCACATTAAGGCATATCAACAAACCACCATTCATATGATGAAAGGAAATGCATATTGATGGATGATAAGGATCCTCAGGTAAACAAAAAGGTGGACAACGATTTACGTAAATCTCGGGAAAATTGGCAAAGCAGAGATCAAGCAGTCTACCATTACAATTAGGGGTACGATTATATTGACCCAAATTATGATCAAACAATTCACTAAAGAACACAACAGCCCTGTCAGACGTTGAAGTAGGAACCAAACAGCCAGAATTATCACTGCTATACCAAGTGACTTGAGGCAAATTGAAGTCACCCAATGCAACGACCAAATCAGTGGGTCTAGACCGCTTGGCCACTTCACAAATGATGGAAGCGTGTTTCCTGTATATGGAGACATCGAAATTTGGGGGAATAAAGGAGCAGGTTATAAATAGATCTTTATCAGGCGTATTCGCACGAATAGCGATAAATTCAACGTCAGGAGAAGTGGGAAATTCAATTAAATTGGACGGGACTGACGCAGATATGGCAATTAATACACCACCAACAATGCGATTCACTCGATCATTTCTAAACACTTGGAAAGAATTATGAAAAAGTTCCGACGAACGAAGATCGGGTTTTAGCCAAGTTTCAGTGAAGGCCAAACAGAAAAACTCCGCGCTCACTGAATTTAGAAAAGTAGAACGAATTTTTGAATTTAAGACCCTAACATTTTAGTAAATGAGAGATAATGGACTTGAAGAAACACTTAGTTTTTTGAAGGCGAGAAGACTTTTGCTTTGGTATTACGGGGACGATCTCGAGGGATAAATTCCTTAATTAAGGATCCTACCGGCCACAGT
>NW_023998784.1:0-1201 GCF_014805625.2 Glossina fuscipes
CTATTAAAACATATTTACGAATATATTTGGTGGAATATGTAGCTGAGCAAATGCCCATTAGCACTGACGGTACATTCATGTAATGGTGTATACATTTTGCATAAAACTGTTGTTTGTACGTTTGTACGTAGACGTACAACTTTTGTACGTAACGGCGTGTATATTACGCATACAACTTTTGTATGTACGTTTACATATCATATTTGGCCGCACATATGTGGCTAGAATCATAAAAACAGAAAAAAGTAAGCAAAGAAAGTACAACCCGTATGCCCATTATTAATAAAGGGAGTGACTAAATGTAAACACGTGTGCCCATCAAATGCTATCAGTGGTATTCATTGCGATGTAAAGTGACTGCCAAAGTTTGCACTACGTGCGATGGTTGTGAACGTAACACATAACCATAATTGTTCATAATAATAACAAAAATGTCTTGCTCAACTATCTCCGTCATAGAAATTGAATCGTTATTTTTGCATCCAGGGAGGTAATTGCTTATCTTCTAGTAAACGTTCGCTCGTGACGAAAGCGATAGTTGATAACCGATTTGGCTTGCTTGCGTAAGACTTACGTATCATTTTCTTGCTGTCATTCATGTCCAATGAATAAGCAGAAAAACAAAGCAAAGTGTGGTTTACATTTATGTCTTGCTATCAAAATCGAAAAACTAACAACAAGCTCTGTGCTCCGATGATATAGATAAAAAAACAAGTCGAAAAACAGAACTCCAATGGGCATAAACATTTTAAACTTTTGCTACAGATACCCAACAACTAAATAATGAATTTAAGGAGATTGCGCGAGTTAAATCAAATGGCCTTTTTTCATAAAATTAATCCCACATTTTATAAAATAAAACCCTTTCCAGGGGACTTCCTTTAATTCTTGGGAAATCAAAATCCTTTATAGACTCATAACTGCTCCCGCTTACAAAAAAGTATAAATAAAAATGAGTCGTGCTGTACCATGTGATATTTGTGAAGTTTGTAATACTAGCGAGTCATCTGAGTATCTAATTTTTGGGTATCACAGGCTTGATAGTATTAGAAGTTTCTTTGGCTTTTTCAAGTTATACGGTCGCCTCCCCAATTTCTTTGCAGCAAAAAATGTACTTTACCTCGGGGAACACACTTGCTTGATTACAAAATCGAATTTATCTTTTTTATTCGTGAATTTTTGTTTTCTTTTGCTTGTTTAC
>NW_023998785.1:0-1062 GCF_014805625.2 Glossina fuscipes
TCCATACCGCTTCGCCTAACATAATTCTTCACTTATCTTTCTGTCGTTCAACTCACGAGAACCTTTATATGGGAAGGCAAGGTAAATCGATCTACGAAATCCAAGCCGGCATGTCAAAGCACAGCTATGGAGCAGCTTTCACCAGAAAACACTTTGTTACTATATTTGTATGTTTTATAAAAGCGAATAAACTAAGGGAAATTCAGAAGATTGTCCCACCAAAATTCTTTATATTCATTTAATATGCCAAAGCAAACATTTTCAAATCTAATTATTTTCAATAGAGCTCGTCTTTGGGCCAAAACATGAAAGTGTAAACATAATGTGCGCTTAGCACAGATGATATGATTAATCGTAAATCTGATTAGTGGAGGTGGAATTTAAAAAATTTTTATGCTTAAATTTTTCTTTCGTTTTCACACAGAAAAACCGGTTGTACCCATTTTTACTTTTTCCAATTTTTTTTTTTTTTTGGAGTTTCTATATCAATCATTACACATACCTATTTATTAGTAAAATTTTTACTATATTCGAAAATTTAAAAAATGAAGAATGAAGTGAACATAGCGCAATTGCTGTTAAAGCACGTAACAAATGTGTTGGTCAAGTCGATCTATTGCCGGCTTCCTATCAATCACTATTGTACCCCACTTGCCTTAAAATTAAATTAACTATTGAATTCAACTTCCACTTTGCACAAGCAAAAGTAATTAAAAATATGTTTTTCTCTTTTTATTTAATATATAGTAGCCCAATAAAGTCTACATAGAGTACGAAATATTAAAAACTACATTTATGGGTTGATATGTATCTTAAAAAATAAAAATTTAGATGAACATTTTTTTGACTTAAGGCAAAGCTGTAAACAAAAAATGTAATTCAATACCAAAAAATATCACAAAAAAGCGTATATGCAATTTATTTCACAGATAGTTTAATAAATTATATGTGGATAAAATAAAAAAGTAATATTTGGTTGAGCCACTTTTAGCATCTAGCACTGCTGGCATATATTTTGGAATTAGAGAAGCTAATTTTTTTGTTACATCTACACAAAGTTTC
>NW_023998786.1:0-1015 GCF_014805625.2 Glossina fuscipes
GTACACAAGTGGAATAGGTTGTAACAAAACTTGTTTTGATTAAGAAAGAGAGCAAAGAGAGCAAAAAACGTCTCGTCTTATAATATTTCATTGACAAGTATAAAAAGAACACAAGAACAGCAATTTCAGTATCAAATTTTAACAAATTTCAATATGAGGAAATATGCAAAAATGTGACAAAGAACAATTCGCAATTGTTTCATCAAACAAAGTCAAATGAATTGATATAAACGTGATATTAAATACGTCGTAAAAAGTTTAAATTATTTGAACACTGATGTTGATATTTCATATTAGATATTTTTGCTTTGTTTATTGCAGATGCCATTCTAAAATTGTTTTGAAGAAAGATGGTTATAAAAGCAAATTTTTTCGCTGAAACAAGGTTTCCATACAAAAGTTGTCATTTGAAAAATTGCATGAGGAACCAACCCTGAACCATTTGAAGTGGAGCAAGGGCTTCATACTGTATTGTTCAGTTAATTTGGTTTTTTGCTGCACAACTCTATGTCCCATAAACACGTGGCAAACACAACATATCCTTTGCTTTAGATTCCGCAACCAAGTAAATAAAGGTTTGTTATGTAGAATATAATTGAAAAAATTTTTTTAGTTTAAAATCGAAACACGCATATGAATGGGTAGCCGAAACTTCTCAAGCAGTTTCGATTGCGTTAGTTTATAAACTTTCAAAACTTTTTAAATGTATTATAAACGGATATGAAATATTTATATCAGGAACCAATCAAAAAAAACTAACTAGAAAAGAAAATCCGTATGAGTGGCCGAAGGTGAGGAATCTCGACTAGCAACTAAATGGTCGTGAGTTCTAGTGCTTTAAGAGTTTAGTCTGAGAATTTATTTCTCTGGCGAAATTAATAATAATAATAATAGAAAAGAGCGAAATGCTACATTCAACTTGGGTCGGCTATGCAAAATTGAACTGATTTCTGCTAAGCATATTCCGCGGGGTTCTTTTGAAATTCTTATAATATTCCTTTACCTGAGTACTGTT
>NW_023998787.1:0-1348 GCF_014805625.2 Glossina fuscipes
ACTAAAAAGACAGCAGTCAAAAAATACAATTAAAGCCCTCATCGTTAACTCTAAAAAACTGGGATATATCTATCAAAACGTGTGCAACGCACAGAACGGGGAAAGAATATACCTTTTTGGTCAGTTTAAAATTCTGAATCGATTTACACATGTCCGTCTGCCCAATATTAGTTTTAAACATTCCTTGGCCCCAAAAATGAAACTTTTGGTCAATTTGGTCTAAACTATTGGAAGTTTTTGCACGCAGCTTAGTATTAAAAATGGGATAAATCCGTTGAAGGACGCCTAATTAATGTTACACTCTTTCAAAATTTTATATTTTTGTTTAAACCTTGTAACAATCAGATGCAAGCTTGAAAAGCCTCATAAAGTATACACATTCTTAACCAGATTGAAATTCAAAATATGCCTAAACGTGCCCATTCATCTTTCTGTATAGCCCACTTTGTTACTTGTTGTTATACCAACTACTCGCCCGTTCACCAAAAAGGAAGATATCGTCTACAAATTTGCAAAAGAAATTGAAAAAGACCCAAACCAGTTAGCGCATACCAGACAGCGTCCGTATGCCTACGCAATAAGAACTGCGAACGTCTTTGCTTTCCGCTTGTTTAGCTTCTCACTCATTATGTTCGACGCTTAAACAAAATAAATTCTTATTTTTATTATGGAAATAGAAAAAATCAACCGCGATTGAGCTTTAGGTTTTTCGTTTGTTCAAGTCTTTTTTACTGTAACGGTGACGGATAGAAAAGATTCAATCACATCAAAACATAATTTTCTTGTTAAATTTGGACCAGATTTTTTAATTTATTTTACAAGTTCAATAAATTTTCATTGGCGGATTTAAAACTGTGTGCGTTTGAAAACAATGTTTTCAAACCTTGCTCACCCCCAAATATCTTTAAAACAACTTTAGTTCATTGTATTGGATATTCCGGTTTCAAGAAGTTTCTTTTTCCTGTTATTCATATGTAGTAAAAGGATCAAAGATATATCCATAATCGCTATGTAGTAACGTTATGTCGGAGCTGGAGTTAATTATTTTTTTAACCTGGCTAGCCCAATTGAGTGGCTACAACATAAATGAAGTAAAAGAATACGATAAGTGATAACATGAACTCATATATACTATGCTTCTGTTCATCTGTCCACTAACTTTTTGGTTTGTCTATTCTACCTTACCGTCCATTGTTTTTTTTTCAGCTGTCCTACGTCCGTTATTTCCCAAGTCAAGTCAGCTTTATTTAATAAAAGCTCACTTATAAACACACTCTCCATTTACTTCCACCACTAAACCATCGCTTCTGTCTGTTTAATACATCATTCTCCTTTTCTCTCTCTTATT
>NW_023998788.1:0-1247 GCF_014805625.2 Glossina fuscipes
GTTTCATTCCCAATATGCTTTACGCGGTGGCTTTGTATATTTGTTTGCCTAACTTTGTAACAATATATAACTATTATATATATTTTAATATTTTCTATTCGCTGAAGAAAGCTTTTACAGGAGAAGTTTTTTTTTATATCAATTTCCTCTAAAGAGCAGAGAAGTTTCTGAAAAAAAATTTAATTTCAATATAAAAGAACCAAAAAATACTTGAACCGGTTTCTATAAATACTTAAATATTGCATTATTATATACCGTTTCTCGCTCTCTCCTTGACTTTCGCTCTCAACGCAATGCCACCACGAAAATTTATGAGTTCAGTTCTTTTTTGCAACAATTGTTTATGTATCGAATATTTTAGGATTAAATATTTGCCAAATTAGGAAAAATAATATAAAGTAAATGGATAGCATAAAAATTTGCTTCAAAAATACTGGTACACATTGTACTCGTACATATGCATATGAATTATAGTTTTTCACATGTGCTCATTCGTCCGTGTATTTGTTTTACACAACATCCTCTTAACAACAGAAATGTAAATTGGTTTTGAGAGCAACATAAATGGATTTAAGCAGTAAATGATAATAAGTGGAAACATTTCGTACAAAGTCATAGTAGGAGAAAGAAAAATTTTAAATAAATTAAAATTTAAAAAGCAAAAAGTTTATGCTTGTGCTATTTAATATTAATCTTTTTACAAATAAGGATTTATTTATAGGAAAAAACAAGGAAACTGTTAGTAGAAAGAAATTCGAACAAAAGAAATACATTTCTGGATTTCTGGACAGCTAAGTAATTGTATTTTTATATTTTTCTAATTTTGATTTATTGACGCATTGGGCCTGGAATATCACATTTCAAATATTGTTTGGCTGCTTTAGAAATAGGACCGTAAACCAGGCATTTCCGATAGTTTTAAATCAGTACAAATTTCAATCACGATTTTTTATAAACTACTTTGTTGTCTTTTATTTTAGGTATTGGTTAATGGTATTTTTATTTAAAAAGGAGGCTTCTGTAAAAATTCAATACTGGAACACTAAATTTTTACTGCTTTTCTCCACAAGTCTGCTCTTATTTCAACGACGACACGAAAAAGTTTGGTGAAAAAGATCATTGAGATTTAATGGTTCAAAAGTTCAACGGAGCTATACCGCAGGTCTTTGTGGATTATATGGTCGTTGCATTTTTCTCATTCCGACCAAGTCGAAATCATTTAATCACGTATTTGTAGTGTTTTGCAT
>NW_023998789.1:0-1041 GCF_014805625.2 Glossina fuscipes
ATTGACATCCTCAGTCAAGTCTTTTACGGATGAATTATACTTATCAGGGATGATCTTTTTGAGACCTTCGTTCTGGTCTGTGATTTTTCTTTTAAATGAACCCTTGCTATGCGTGATTCGAACAAAATTTTCGAAATCATCATCGTTTGATAACATGCTTGGGAGCCTCACCCCCTTGAGGGGCGGGCGACTTTTAGGTTTCGTGCTAGATTAAAGGCAAGAGAAAAGGATCAAATGACTTACCGAGAAAAGAAGGGATACGGAAATCAGCCGTTTTTGGTGGAACCGACAGAGACAGAGAAGAACAAAGCCTTGTACGTTAAAGCAGTTTTAAGAATTTGACAGGAATCGCCGCTACTTGATGTCCAATGTACAGGTGAGTTGACGAAGTGTGTCTTGTCAGGATGAGGTTGAACACAGCAGGTGGTGCTGCGCCATTTGCGGAGAAGCACAAGGACGCCGAAGCCTTTGTTGATTTTGTTTAAATGCCGCAACTTCACTATATTTATTTTCACTACTTCAAGAGTTTTCAGAAACAAAAGTTTGTGAAAAAAAAGAGAATTTTTTCTCATTTGTTGAAAAAAAAAAAATTTATTTTTCAAGAATTTGCAATAGTTTTGTCATTTTTTCAATTGGCTATAACATTCTGCCAAACTGCCTAAAAACATAACCTGATGTGTTCAGATCAAGCTAGTAATGACTGCGAAAAGATTTGGCTCAAGTGCAATATGAATCGTTTATTGTTATTATACACTCATCGTCAAATTGCATAAAATTTAAACAGGTTTACAACATATGTGTATAAAATTTATGATATACGTACGAGTGGATCGGCTTGGGTATATTTTCTGAAGATAAGAATAGATAGATTTCATTTTCTTTGGCGTGTGCTGATAAATATCAATAGCGAATTCGCAAAAGTAGAGTGTAAAACTGTAAACCTGCACTTTTCCGCCAGTTTACTTAACTATTGTAAGTCTTAGATATAATGGCCCAATTTTAGTTTCCTTTTCCAAGATTTATGCTGGTTTAGCTGGTATC
>NW_023998790.1:0-2275 GCF_014805625.2 Glossina fuscipes
CAACAACTGGACCGTTTGAAGATAGCGATTGACCAGAAACGGCCAGAATAGGCCAACAGGAGAGGTGTCGTGTTCCACCAGGACAACGCTAGGCCACACACATCTACAGTGACTCGCCAGAAACTTCGGGAGCTTGGTTGGGAAGTTTTAATGCAACCGCCATACAGTCCGCACTTGGTACCAAGCGATTATCATCTTTTCCTTGCATTGCAAAATTTCTTTAATGATAAAAAATTGGAATCTAGGGAGGATTGTGAAAATCAACTACTAGAGTTTTTTGCAAATAGAGACCAGGACTTCTATGAGAGAGACATTTTGAAGTTACCTGTTTAAAGTTTAAAATGGCAACAAATCGTACAACAAAACGGTGCATATTTGACCCAAATCGGACAATCCGAAGCATGTTAAATAAAGTCCTGAAGTTCATATAAAAATAATGGATTTCTTTTTCCCCAAACTAATATAAAATCCAAGAGTTTATCTCGGTTAAATCTAAAATATTGAAAAAGACCTGTAAAGGCCATCTTTGAGATTTAGATTTTACACTATATTTTCTGGCCATTTGGTCGGTTACATCCACACCGAATTTTGTACTATTATAAACACTAATTGTCTCTGGTGTACGGGTGTCATTTTTTTCAATTTCAACGGATGAATGCATTGAACTAAGTATCAATACTTTTTTATTTGGTTTAGCTTTATAAATTGTAAGAATAAAATCTTTCGATTTGCATAATATTGTTAAGAAGCGTGTCATACTATCCTTTGCCTGTCTCGCTAATTTTGGTAGCTCTCTTTTATTTCTCCGAATAGCTCCAACAAGAGTAGTTCTTTTTGCCAGAAGTTTACTCGCTAGTGACGCGCTTGTAAAAAAATTGTCAACTGTTATATTTCTCCCATGGCCTGTATATGGTTCTGCTAATTTCAAAGTTACGAACTCTCCAAGTGGGATTGATGATTCTCTCCCTTCATCTTTTCTCAAATATGGAAAGCCGTTTACTATATATTTACTTGCTACATCGGAAGCTAACCAGAATTTTATATCAAATTTGTCCGGTTTGTTGGGCATATATTGAGTAAATGTACAACGTGCATTTGTAGGAAACAATTGTTTATCTATAGTAATATATGTTCCTGGTTTATAACAGTTTTGGCTGTTTTCGATAAATTTATACCAAACTTGAGAAATCAATGCGAACTTATCGTTTTGTAAGCGTTAGCTTCGTTGATTTTTGTTGTCAAATCGAATAAATCTCATGATTTCTGTGAAATCATTTCGACTCATAGTTGTCGAGAAAAACGACGGACCCCATTTCGTGTTCCATAAATATGATAAATTAATATTTTAAGCCTCATATGCGCCGCGTGCATATAGAAGTCCAACAAAAGCATATAATTTTGCAATAGATAAATTCCATTTCGTTTTCAACACTCGAAAAGCCTCTGATTCCGTATATTCTCTTGAATGTTCAATCATTTTATGATCAATAATCAAAGGAAATGCTGAAAATGCTCTGCCCTTCATAATATTTCGTTTAGCGTATCCTGTCGGTCCTGATATTTCCTTGAAAATATTACAAATCGATGTTCTTCCACTGTTAGATCCTTCTTTTATTTTTTTCCAAACAGTTCTGTTCATAGCAGTTTCAATCTCTTCCTTACTTGTACTTTCGGAACTAACTGTCCTCTACGTATATTCAAAATTTTGTCGTCGTCCGCATCACTGTCGAATAAGTCACAATAATTTTCTGCAGTACCATCATCAATATCGTAAACTTCTTGATCATCTTCCGAACAATCCTCGGCGATATTATTTATTTGGTCTAATAAATTGATATTCCACGAATGTCGGACACATTGATTAGATTGTAGATTGTCTACAATTACATTATAGACTCGTAAAACAATTTCAAGAACGCGATTATCGAAGAATATAGTTTTAAATAACATAAATTTTTCAAGCGGTCAAATGACCGCTCATGGTAGACTAGACATGGTATAATTTGTTCTCGGAGAATACACATTAAAAAAAGTTGTAAATATTGAAAAATAGTGTGTATGTGTATTTTAGGAAAAGTCAATAAGATACATGATGATACAATAATGTTTTATGCGAGAAATTTTAAACGAAAGTTTAAAAACGGTCATTTGACCGCGCGTGGTACGTTTAGTGTTAAGGTTGTGCGTGTTTATGCATTGAACATAAATTACTGAAGCTAAAATTTTAAACTTGCTTCATGTGTTTGCATTAACAAACGATATGAGGATGTGTATG
>NW_023998791.1:0-3587 GCF_014805625.2 Glossina fuscipes
GATTACCAAAAGTCGGGTTGCTGCTTATGATGTTAAAATGTCTTGAAGAGATGACCGTCAAAGTGTTTACGCTAGACTAGAAATGTTTGTGTGTGCTTGAGCGTGCGGTTTCTTCTGAAACGTAAGCAATGCAATTTTCAATTGCAGTGAGAAAAGCGATACTTATGTGATGAATTCAACCCTCCTCTATTATTAGTTTGCAATACTTACGTATTTAATAAGTGAGATTTAGATTTCGATTCCTATTAGCAGTGTTGGTATCACATTGCTTCCTTAACATTCATTTGCACAGCGAGTTCTTAGTATAAGAATTTTACAAGGTTTTTACACGGCAGATTGTACACGTATTGATACATTACAAAGGGGTGTTTCAACTCCAAAACCAAATCAAGGTTTTACAAATAACTTAGGATATATATTAATCGTGAAGGCGCGCAAAGGGTTGCGTTTTGTGGCTGGAAATCAGGCAGAGAGAAACCGCAAGCTTCAAAAGTCATAATGCTCGGACTGCTAATTTAATATCAATTTCAGATTAAGTACTACTATGCTATTTTAAATTAATAAATGGCCGTGTACCTGAATCGAAGGACATACGAGAACACAACGAGACACGATTTTCAATTCTCACTCGTTTGTAGAATGTAAAATGTATAATGTGTAAAATGTATTCTGATAGATTGAAGGCGCACTTTCATTAACTCATCCTTTTGGTTTTTCTATTACCACTTAAATATTTTATTTCAAATTATCGTCCATAAATTAAATTTTAAACTTTGTTTAGAACTAACAAGTAATTAAGTTATATTCGACGGGGGCTGAATCTCGCATACGCACCACTATGCCTTTACATTCCACTTTCCAAATTCTTTTATTTGATACCCATATCGCTGGTACTATTAAGAAGAAAAGGAATAAAAAAGGTTCCGGTGTTTATCATATTTATTTTACAATTAACCCATTTTTAGGCAGATAATATATCTTCACAATAGTTTTAAACGCTTTGTCTTGTTTGCTTTGTGATATATAAGCGTTAAACCCCAAAAAACTGAGAAATGCTAAATTTACTTACTCAACTTTATGTGCATAAAGCCGATTGGTTCCGTTTTTGGACATAGAGAGTAGAGTGGTTCGTAAAGTAAACATGAAAAATTTCAGTTTTCTAACGTTTATAATTTCTGAATAGCGAGCAAAAACGCACAGATTTTTGTTAAGAAAAACGGAGAAGCGTATAATTTATACTCTGCGCGCTTCCGCTGGACCAATTGATCCATTTTCAATACCAACCTGCGTGCACAAACTGGCAATACTTCCATCAAATTTCAAGTTGATATCTTCATTTTTGCGACCAGGAGAGTGCTAACAGCACAACACACACATCGCACATACACACAGACGGAGAGACGTGAGTAAATCAACTGAGGATTTTGCGCCGATCAAGAATATATATACTTTGCAGGGTCTCTGAAGTTGTCCTTTTGAGTGTTACATATATTATGGAAAAAAAACAAAATAAGTATAACCCCATATTGCAGTGGTTGGTATAAAAAGGACATTAATGCTGTAACGTAAAATGCCGTTTCGTGATTTTGCCATCTTTTCTTGAGATTGAGCTCGTACCACTAAATTGCAATTTTTAATAGGATGTAGGTTTTATTTTCAATTCTTAGGAGATATATTTAAATATTGTTTACAGGAATTTATATTTAGAAATCCTGTTCGGGCTTTCGCTATTTGAATATCATGGTTCAACCAGAGACAACGAAATGACAATTTTAAAATTCAAGCTAGAAGATTATTACGGACTTTTTGTGTTTCGTCATCAATAACAGCGGTAACACTGTTAATTAGTTGCAATTCACGAGCTTGTGCTTTCATTCCCATTCTTGGACGGGCCGAAATGCTTTTAACAGCTTCTTGGTCTGACGTCACATACTTTCTAACGTTTGCCAAGCAGATATTTTGATAAGTCTATATTTTCAAAAGCATATGCGCTGTGTATGCACTATCATGAGTATGTATACATTAGCAAAGCTACTGCTGTTATTGGCAACCGAAACGCAAAATATAATGTCCAAAACATCAAAATATAACAAACGTATTATAACAACCTGGTTTGAATTCTCGACGAAATGTTGGACCATTTTGTTATTTGGATGTCTCTCTCTCCTGACTCGACCGATTCGACTTCCGTGCATATTCTCCTTATATATCTTTTCACAAGCAAATTCGCAATACCCAACTTGATTGCGACATTTTTAATTTAATCCCTTTTCCCGAAATGTTGTGCTAATTGTTGTTGCTAGGTAAGACTTCCTGAATACATTTATGGTTCTCTATCTTTAGAATTTGGTTTCTTAGAAAATCGGTTCTCATGTAAACTCATTTTACCAATGTCCAATATACGTACCACGAAATCTAAATACTAAATCTAAAATTTAGACAATAACTGTAGTTGCTTGACTAAACTGATTGAGACTATTTTGAAAAAAAATCTACAGCCGGATCTGATAAGTGTACGAATAATAGTCGTTCGTAAACGTCCGTGGGGTGGGAAGGTTGTAGATGACAACATCACATATAGTTAGATTCTCTCTCTTTTCCAAATTTTTATCTATTATGGGCAGGTTTATGTCCAAATAACAATTATTGTTTAACTTGAATCCTTATCGGCACTTCAAAAACTAGACAGGCATTACCGATTTAACGAATCCGTACACGCTTAAGAGTGATTTCAGGGACTAGAATTTCTTGTAAGTAATTCTAAAAAATCTTCATTCATTCGTTTTTCTTGATTTACTTTCCTTTCCTGTGCATTAAATATTTAAAATAAAAATTATTTTAATTTTGAAATGCATGTCTTTGTCGTTACGTGTTTGTATTTATACGCTTTAGATCCGTAGGAATTGATTTATTTTAGTAATAAATTTCAATTTCTATTTGCTTAGTTCAATGTTAAGCAGCTTATAAACTGCAATTTCCTATTTGAGAGGGATTATAATGACAAATTAATCAAGTTTTAATTAAAAGCTTTAAGTTTTATAAGAAACTTTTACAAAGATGTCTTGAACTTGGGATTTTATTCAATTCCTTATCATTTAGCATTCTCTTAAGCAGGCAATATCATAACCCAAAAGCATTTGAAATAATTTGTTATTTTCCTATTTCTCTCTCTCTCTCTCTCTCTTGCTCAATGCACTTTGTTACTGAAACGTTATTGTGTCTAAACATACCCATAAAATTGTTACAAACCTTCAGACTGACATCAAATTTCACTAGAATACACATATATACATATATAAGAAAATATGCGAGTATGTAAGTGGACATGAAGTAGAAAAGAACTCCAACCGATAGATGACATTGCTAACACAATTCCATTTGTTTAATGCTAAACTAGATGCACTTAGCAACGTTATTGAGTAAAGGGCACAACGTACACATCATTGCACGACGAGAATAGCAAGCACGCAGAAAGAAAAGAAGAGAGAAGAATGTGTAGTTGCGTTGTCACAAAAAGTAAAAGATTCCTCCATTTCCCTTCGTTACCATACAGAATATAGTGTACCTTAGAGTTCACACGGATATGT
>NW_023998792.1:0-1132 GCF_014805625.2 Glossina fuscipes
TGTCTCGGTTACACTATATTCAGATATACTTAGCTAACCTTCATGTTGCAATGAATTTTTTCACAAGCGCTGTGTGCTGGACTTGGCATATCACGCATATTACATTATAACAATGCTCACATGCATGACTGGTCACACGCACAGTCAGGCTGTACAGGATTCCTGAAATGAACAATAGTACTGATTTATGGCATCTCGTGTTCTTAGTGAAAACTTTGAAAACTTTGGTGGACAATGTTTGTTAAATGTAGTAAAAATGCTAGATGATAGGTAGATCGGACACATATTGTTAAAGATGATAATCGGAAAATTGTTGAAGAAAGCATTTGTTTTTGAATATCTTTAAAGTTGTGTTTACATGAGAGAATTATTTAAGAAAAAATGTTGGAGAAAACTGTAATAATAGATGTGCGTGTTCAATGCTGTATAATAAACTCAAGTAGTATATTGTATTATATAGAAAATCACGCTAGTCAACTGATAACATCGCAGATAAAAAAATGGAAAAATTAATTAATTATAGTAATAAGTGAATAATGAACTTCTTTTAAATGTAGAGTCATCTATTCTACGAGGGAAAAAGTCACGTCGAGAAAATAATATACCTTGAAGCCTTATAAGAAATAATGCATTGATAATGCCAAGCTATCAATACTTTAAGGTTACTTAAGTTAATAAACAATGAATTTCCTTGAAAATAAATTTAAAATGATTCCTTTCCACATTATTTTTTGGGTCACACAATTTAAGTAAGGATAAGCAATCACTTATTAAAATAATGTAATTATTAAAAAAGTTTTAGGAAAAAAGTTTAATGAGAAAGCCACTATAATTTTTCCCCCCAAAATTATTTTTTTTCATTGGTGTAGCACATTAGAATATGTGAAAAAGAAAATATATCATTACAAAAAATTTGTCCAATGAAAATTTATTTTTTCCTCAAATGCTCTGAGAAGACTTCCTATGTGCAATTAGGTTTTGATATCCGATAAAACTTTACTAGATGGTTAAATTAAAGCTTTCCAAAATGAATGTACGTTAACGCAGCTTTATTGAGGTGACCGTTAGATAGATACCTATATGACACTAACAGCACTCGAAACCTTCCAATGGTCTGCGCAGAAATTAAAAG
>NW_023998793.1:0-1106 GCF_014805625.2 Glossina fuscipes
ATTTCAATCCCACGGTTCAATGCACAGTGACCAAGTCAAAGTGGCAAATAAAATTGATTTTTCGCAAAAAAATTTCAGAGCACTTAGGAAGCACAACCGATTGAGTACAAAGTTGCCAGATTATTCCTTAATTTGGGCTAGAAACATCGGACCCACGAAGTTTTGCGAAGGCGTTCATTATGTGCGCGATAAATGGTAAAAGGCCAAAGACAATGGTACCGAATATTTAAATTATTAACCATTTCTAACAAAGCAGAACTTCATCAAAAAAAGATCTGTTGGCCGTACGAAACGTTTGATTTTTAACTGTGGCGCAGCAGCAACCATGAAAGCAACACCAATCAATTCATGTACTATTTGCCTGTGGTTTTAATCGCAATATTACAACAACAATCCTAAAACCGTATTTTTGTTTTGCTATGAAATTAAAAATCAAGTTTAATTAATGAAAACATAAGTACACTTCACAGAGAAAGGAGCACTGGTTAGTACACGAAATGTGAAGCATTTATGTGTAGTATGTGGGAAGCAAAGCAACTGATTCAATATTAGCAACCCGAGACCAAACATAACAATAGGAGTCAATATCACTTCGAGTTACTTTCTGTACGAAACGGATAGTTATTTTAATTATAGGCCATCAAGAAATTACGAAAACAAAGAAACTCTACATGTTGGTCATTCTGACTGCGATAAAGTCAATATTCTTTCGGATTCGTTTACTTAGTTACAAGAAACTGTGTACGATGTGGTTATAAAAAATGGGACAAGTTAGGAGTTGGCGGTTTTCTTTGAAATTTAGAGATAATTTAATCATTATTAATATGGAATTTAAGGCAACAGAACAGGTTAAGGAAAAAGAATAAACAAGTAAGAACGCCATATCGCTGGTATTACTAAGAAAAAATAAATCAAGTTGTCTACCATTTTCATTTTGGAATGAATCGATTTTTAGGCAGATAATACATCTTCATTTGAGAAATGTACAAAATAGTTTTAAATATTCTGTCTTGTTTGCCTTTTGATAAATAAACACAAAACCTCAAAAAAGGAAAGAAGCAATATTTAATCACTTGTAACTTTGTGGGCATGGCCGATTGGTTCCA
>NW_023998794.1:0-1287 GCF_014805625.2 Glossina fuscipes
ATATTGCAGAACCGCAATGTATTATATAAATTGATATTAATAGTAATATTATTTTTCGAACTAGGCACATTAAGTACCCACTTAATTCACTTATTAAATGTATCTGCCAAAGAAAGGTAGAAACTTTAATTAGTGGCATAAAAAGTTCGTCCTAGCACTTCCAAATGCATTTGATTTCTGACGGTTTCTTTCTTCATGCCTCTTGTCCAAAGTAAGCATTCAAAAACTTGACACGCGTAAATTTTTCTTCATTTGGCTTTCGACTCTCAACATGCATGTAGTGATGTAATGAAAGTTATTTACGTGTGTATATGCATGATGTACCTAGATTTTATTAACCAGAACTTGTTTTCTGCATAAAAACCATAACAAGGAACGTAAAACAGGCAAGTGTAAAAATATACAACAAAATCTCAAAAAATAGTAAAAAACAGCAAATATTCAGAGAATGAAATGAAAAACTAGGTGCACAAAATTTAAAAGAATTTAGCAAAAGAAAAACATTTCACACAAATGGTGTTGATGCTTATGCAAATCTAAAACACTTTCATTAGAACACAATTCTATAGTTGTTTACGTGCTAGAGTTTTGTGCGAACTCACCAAATAGCGAATTTATCACATAGATTCTAAGTTCTTGATGATCGTGGGAAGACATTCGTTAATAACCAGAAAGGGTATCCTTGCCTTGCGAGTAGCTCTTTTTTGCCGAGTTTACAATTTCCATTTTTTCTCCATTTCTTATTAGTCAAATATATTAGTTTATAAGGCTGCCAGCATCACATATTTCTTTTTTTAGGTTCTTACTACTAACACACTTTTAGTGACAACATTTTTGGACGACAACTTTCGTCAATGTGTTAACTTGTATGAAGAAAAAAAAAGTACTGTTATTCTCTTGTATATTGCCACAAAAGATGGTTAAAAAACTTGGGAGAGTAAAAGTTTTCTTGTCAGTCCAGAAGGTAACGCAACGTGAGTATTAGCAAACATTTTAAAATAACTCTCAGCATAGAACCTGCAGAAATCCGTCCAACGAATATAAAAACAAGACAGCAATAAGCACAAATGTAGAAAACATCATCATTATGGGCTGCGTTAGTTGGTAACTACGTCAATTAAAGGAAAAACACAAATCCCTTGTAATAATTCGAAATTTGTGGCCATTAAAACGACTCCACTAAAGGGATTTCATGCGACTCAAATGCAAACTGAAAGGACTTCTATTACGAAAACGTTCCCAATATGTAGTCTTACCCATTATTACGCTCATTGTTACCTTCAAATG
>NW_023998795.1:0-1079 GCF_014805625.2 Glossina fuscipes
GATTTATGGTGTGTCCGAACACGGCTTCTATTCTGTTGACGAAAACTGCAGAGTTGGTCCTTGTTTGGACAATCCTAAGAGGTGAGCTATCATTTCCGCACGGATATCATATTCTGCTTGAAAAATGGGAGAAGTAGTGGCTAGTTGCAGACGGTAGATTTATTTTGTTACATTGCTCTTGAAATTTTCAATTTTTTTGTGTATAGTGCATACGTATACTTGATTAGCTTAAAACCCTCGGCCGATTTATACCCCCAACCTTATTCTACAAAATTGAAAAGAAAATGAAAAAGCTAAACTTTCACTAAACTTACTTTATAGTATGTGGATGTGATGGATTTTATTCATTTTTGCATAATTAAGTGGAAATTTTTACCCATCTTCAATACCAATCTGCGTGCGAGGACCTCCAATCTTTTTGCCAAATTTTAAGCCGGTAGACATCACACAGATGCTAAGACGCGTTTGCTTTAATCAATTTGGAAGTTGACGCTGATGTGGAATACCTCATTGGGTCTTTGAAAGTTTCCTTTTGGCGTTGCAATGTTTCGACAAACTGAATATGCCGCCATTCTTCAATGGTAAATGTAAAATAGCAAAACTACGGCTTACGGACTTGAAGGGAATAGGCTGTAAATAAACTGCTCGCTTTTCTGTAAAAAAACGAAGAAAAATTTGACATTTAATGAAAACAATTCTAAACGGCTTGTCCATTATAAACGGGCGCGCACAATAAATGCAGACTATCGTCAGAGTCTCGGAGTTTTTATGCACTTATTACTTTTTTATTCATTTTAAACGGACATTATTTAAGCTTTAGGTAAAGTTTTAATTTTTTAATGGAAAAATTTTTGGGAATAATATTCATAAATCTCTTATTCTTTATATGCAGGTTGATCTCCCTTTATGAAGTTAGGAACAACTTTATATGCAGGCAATGCATTAAACACCCTACATCACTTCAGCTAATGCAGTTTACTCGTTTTCGCGGTAATAGATGCCAAAAACTAGGCATTATGTTCATGTAAAAATAAAGTTTTCCTTAAATTCCCTTTGTCGGAGGACGCTTAAAACCACAA
>NW_023998796.1:0-1279 GCF_014805625.2 Glossina fuscipes
CAGGTTGGTTTAGATCAAGTTCTTTTTGGTGTTGCATGTATTCGCACTAACTTAATATATATCCTTGTGCAGCAAGAGGTGTAGTATTTAATAATAAATAAACAAGTTCTCAAACTGTAAAACTACCAATTAACCACCTAAGGAAAGGTCAAACTGTTTTTTTTTTTTGCTTCTTTTAAATTTCAGTAGCTTGTTCTCGAAATACCGTCGGTCTGTTGATTTTTTTTCAAAACGAAGGATTACTTTTTAGTTAGAAAGATAACGCTACTCTGTCAACGCTACGTATGCTATATGTTATTTACGAACTTTCCGGAGAAATTTTATTTTGGGGGTAAATTTGTTTACACAAAGGCCATAAAAGAAATGCTTCGTTCTTAAGGATATTTGCGAAAGGTCTATGACTACTTCTTGCATAAGCTGCGTTCTACGGGAGCAATGTTTAAAATTTTATACAGCAAAAGTTACAAATGATAATTCAAAATAATAAGACGGGGTAAAATGTAAAAAAAATTACGATAATATCCTGAGCAGAATATATTTATTTATTTATTTCAAATTGATGACGAAAACAATTTCCAATCAATAACTAGAAGAAGCTTGAAAGTGAACCATAACTGAAACTTTAAGTTAAAACTACTACAAAAAGAAAGATGCAAAATAATAAATATAGTGATAATAATAATACAAATACAAGAAAATAATCTAAGTTTAACAGTCTAACGCGTTCTTAGCGAGTTAAACGTACTAACCGGAGGATGATTACTGCGCGAATGAGCGGGTCTCAAGGGAATATAGTGTCGCGAAGATCTATTCGGAAAGTTGGAGAAAAGTCGGCAAAATTTAATAAGTAAGACGATGAAACCTAGCGCCGAAACAATTTTACCATAATAACCATGCTGGTCATTTCCCGCCTCCTGATCAATGACGGTAACCGTATCAGGTTAAGCTTATTTTCGTATGGCGGAAGAACACTAGCGGTATTCCGTGGCAGCTCACGTAAAACAAGAAGAAGAAAATTTCTCTGAACAGAATCTTTTCGATCGATGTAACTTTGGTAATAAGGTGCCTAAACAACAATAGAATACTGCAAAATCGGACGAACAAATCTCTTTGTGCAGACGTTTGCATAGATATGGGTCATTAAATTCCATACGAAGAGGATAAATCGGAAAATAGCCTATCAGTGTCAAGCCCGTATTTGGCTGAAGTATAAATTTCCCCATCATCCGCATATACAAAAATTTTTTAAAAGCGGACATACGTAACAAGATTGTCAATG
>NW_023998797.1:0-1068 GCF_014805625.2 Glossina fuscipes
AGCGTTCTATAAACAATTAAATTAGCAGAGATACGAACCAAGTGTGACACAAAGACAAAAATGTGGGCTAGGTAAAGTGGGCTAACTTCACATCAGTGAAATTTTCCACATTTACTTTACTACTCTACTGCTTACGTGCAAAAATGGAAGACATCCGCCATGCGCACACAAAGTGACTAAATTCTGTTTTTTTCACTTTTTTTAGGTTTTATGCTTGCCTATCATAAGGCAAGCAAGACCGAATCTTTAAAACTATTTTGTACACTCCTTAAATGAAGATATACTATGTGCCTAAAAATGGGTTCATTTTAAAGTGAATATGGTAGACACCGCGATTAAATTTTTCTTAATAATAGCAGCCAGTAGTATATGTACATATATACGAATCAAATTTTGTATCTTATTCTTTTTTTTTATGAGTAGATAATATTTTCGTTTTACAAATTACACGGCCGGTCGTTTAAGGAAAATTTCGTAGTTAGGCCTTTGGCTTACTTTCAGAGACCTTCACCTAAGCACTCCACGAACTTTTTGATAATCAAAAACTATTGTTTTTTCTTAACGGGAAAAATTTCTCCGTTCAAACACACTTGACTTAATCAAGGTTCTGTATTAGACTCCCCTGTACTCCTCATTGAGGACTCTTTGGATCTCTCTCGTCCGTATTCTCGTTTGTCCCGGTAGTCAAAACAAAAGGAAACGTATCATTAGCGCTGGTTTATACCTATATATATCAATTATCTTGAAAATTTTTATTAGGGTGGGATCCAAGATATAGGACGAGACAGTCCAAATTTGGTAAAATGAATTTTTTTTTTGTTAAATTACTTATATGAATGAAAACATGTCGCTGTATTTTTATTTATTTATTTATTTAATTATTATTTTATTTATTTACACGAAACTCAACAAAATAAATCAACAGCCAAATTCAACTGACGCTTAGAAGCAAATACTATACCATAATTTGTTGAAGACTAGAGTAAAGTAATAACAGGAGAAATAAGCGATGTATATATAGTAATTATTAAATAATAAATTCAAAAATAAACAAACAGGAAGAAATGC
>NW_023998798.1:0-1648 GCF_014805625.2 Glossina fuscipes
CATCAAAATCATCATTTTTAAATCGCTGAAACCTAAAATGACAATTGAGATAGGATGGAGGTCACCATAAGATTTTGAACGATTTTAGTGGGCTTCGGCAGCAGATTTATTCAAATTAAACAACAACAAAAATCAGCGTCGAAAGTGCAATTTTTGGGATCCTATGATTAAGGACGGCGTACGATGAAAAAATCAATAACATTAGTTGGAAACTTGTCGTCTTATGTAAAGGTAAAACAAAACCGTCGAATTCGACTGTTATTTGCCCTGATACTTCCCATTTGTTTATCATTTTTGCTTGTAGAAAATTTTTCTGACCTCGTAATATTTTATCATTTTTCTTCGGGCAAGTTTTAAAATTGCACCGCTTTCCGTTTTGACTAAAGTAGACTTTAGTAATATCTGCCTATTGAACTCCCGATCAAGCTACACTGTCTAGGATTCTCCTCTCATAATTAGCAAACTACATTCGACGTAACATATATTTAATTTTCAGAATGTAGACGCACCTGCAAATCATCAGCATTTTGTAAGAAAATATAGCTTAAATATAATAATTCCATTCTTCGTTGTGAGGATGCAGTTACGTTTAGCGAGAACAATTTAAACTTTGGTTTTCAATTAAAACGACCAACACAATCTGCTTTGTAAATACTTCGTAAAAGGCAGTAAGAGCCTGTGGTCGTTTATGAAAAAAATTACACACCGATTTACTGCATAGATAACGATTATAATCAAAAACAACCGAATGGTATAAGATAAAGTTTGGAAAACTAAACTGTTAGCTGAAATGTTTTATTCAAACTCTTATTATCACGTAGTAATGAACCACTATCCCTATTCCTGTACCTGGCATACATTTTTGTCTTTGATAAAATGTGGACTATCTTCACACTTAGGTTGCCGCCTCTGCTAAGGTAATTGATAATTGAATGCAATAAAATGATTAGAAAAAAAATTTTTTCCTGCCATACAAGATGCTTGCAGCTGATAAGACTTGGACCACAGATATTGTTTCAATTTAACCTCTAGAGTAAATTACACTGTTGGTTATCTAAGAATTCTAGATCAATTTTGTAAAGATTTAAGACTTTCCTCTTCTTTTTTATGTGCTTAATTTTCCTTATTAGATTCGTAGTACTAATGGACACAAAAAATGTCACCTTAGGTATATATTCTTTTTATTTTGCTTTTGTTGACGGAATCACGTTCCGACTGGCCGCGAGGTCCGCTTTCATTGTAATTTCATTTATGAACATTGCTCTGCTTGCAGTACATTTTCAGTATTTATCAGTAAATTCACTTCTGATACGAAATATTTCACATTTAATTTAGTGGACAAACCCTACACAGATTATCCATGAGCACATAACTCACTTAAACGATTCACTTTACCAATTGTACGTGGCTTATCGTCTTTATCTTGCGATCAAGCGCAAAACCTAAATTTTTGACTCTTCGTTCCCACTGGCCAGCATTATTATTAATTATTATGCAGACATGCGAGATATAGCCGTCCGTGCGTTTACTGGTAAAGTATATCCCTTTTGGTTTTTTTAACAGCTATACCTGCCAACGCTGCGCTCACCATAATTTTAGAACTGCATCATCGGCATAAATAGAGAAAGTGCAGAAGTTAAATTGTTGA
>NW_023998799.1:0-1196 GCF_014805625.2 Glossina fuscipes
AACCGACGACAACAAAATCACAAGATGTCCCAACATTTTGTTCAAAACACACATTACTGAAATGTCAGTAGCTTTCGATGTTCCTGGTCTCAATAACAGGAGTAGCACTGTTAATTAGCACTTATTTAACTGTTTGTAATTTCATTCTCATTACTTATATTGGCAAGAAATTTGTTAAACTTCTTACTCTTTCGAAGCTTGTTTTACAAAGCAAAGATAGATAGGCTGCCAGTGAAAATGTTCTGGGAAGAGATATGAAAAGTTTTTTATAGGCATGATTTATCTCTATTTAATTTTCTTCTTATTTGCACATTTGCATACAATATATTTAAGATTTTCCAGAAAATTCTACAATATTGCAGGAAATGGGATATATTCTAGCGAACAACTTTTGTGAGGTAAATAACTAACCTGCCGTTTGCAATAAGTGATATGCGGTGTGGAAAGTTGCGTAAAATATATTTTAAATCAAGGTAAATTAATTATTCCTTGAATAAGACCTGTTTGTTTATTACAAACTTCCTAATACTTCTTCGTAGAATATTGTCGCTGAAATTTATTAAAGCCTTTGGCGAACATAATACGAAATAAACCATGAAACGAAAATTAGTTGTAAATGATACCTACATATACTTTTTAATAGTTCTCCACCATTCTACATACTCGTTTGAAAGCCATATTATTTTGCTTTTTGAATGTTTGATACAGTGTAACAATTTAAAGGGATATTTGCCTATAAAAGTAATGAGAATGCAAGAGCAAGCAGTCAAGCTGTGCTACCACTGTTATGGATAATATAAACACCTAAAATCCCTAAGATTTTACGAGTTTCCATTTTGGTAAAATATTGGGATATCTTGTCTATTAGTCGTTTTTGATAGACACCACCATATTATCAACTGGAGTCTTTACGTACTAAAAAGCACTAAATACCAACAAACGCTGCGGCTACATGCGCGCTACTTTGGTGTGAATAATCGAATGCGGCTTTAATTTTGAATGTATACAATTGAACTAAATAAAAATATTGGGTTCGTTTTGTATCGTTATGTAAATTGTAAGTTCTCGAAAGGAAAAAGCCTTAAAATATTACTCTCAGTTGCTTTGTACGCGTTATGGTGCAGGAATGGTATAGTGGATAGGTGTACCCTGTACAATGTTACATATTTTACAATGTTCCTACTAAAAAGAGTGAC
>NW_023998666.1:0-1223 GCF_014805625.2 Glossina fuscipes
GCGTTCGACGATCGCAACTTTTGAGATATTTTGACGAAATTTCGAAAATGAGTGAACCAATTTTCCCATCGCTCCCCATATAACGCCTTCTTTTCAAAAAGCCGTTATAAGAAAAGCTTCTCGGCAAAAATCGGTGATGAATAATATTACACGCGTTAAATTGTGAAAAATTTGAACTCTTTGCCACTGCTGCAAAATGTAAGCCTCTATACGAAAAAACATGGTAAGAAGACCTACGACGCAGGCATTTATCCTTATGATTAGGTTAAAATTGTCATTCATCACAATTCCAAAGAAAAACAATGGCAGGAGATGTCAAGATTTTAGAATAAAATTCCAAACGAAACATTTCCTGCAAATATTCCTAAAAATAATTTAGCAAAGGCTCTATGGTAAATGCGAAACACCGCTTGGCCGTACTCAGACTGGTCTCCAAAAAGGCATAGCTTTACTTTGCATTCAGGTTCTAGATCAGAACCGTGGAGATGTACATAAAGACATTTTTGTTTGTTTCATAGAGTACGAAACAGCTTTTGAGAACGATCAGATTGACAGAAAACATGCACACTCCATCAAAAATTTGCATCGGAGACAAAGGAAGTAACGGTAGAGGGGCTCGCCAAGGGCTTATTTTATCTTCTCTTTTTTTTAACCTTGACTCTGAGATAATCATTCAGGAAGCTGTTCGTTCTTAAGGGTCAATGAGCAATAACATCTGATATTCGGACGAGGCTACTTTCCCAACATGCAGTATCTGCATACGATGGTTCAAGCTGTAAATGAACAAAGTAATAACTTTGAGTTGAACCTAAATCAACAAAATCAAATTTATGATCGTAACTTGAGCGAAAACTCCACATGCAAATGCTACTCTACCAATTAACAACCAAAATGTGGAAAGACTTTCCAAGTTTGCATACATTGGATCTACATTAGACGAAGACTGAGACAGCGGCGTAGAAATAAAAAGAAGAAAAGAATGACTGTATCATTGTAAATAAAATATCAGAACATTCTAGCAAGGAAATAAGCTTATTTCTTCGCCTTCGGTTCCTCAAACGCTTCAAATGGTCGAAGTTCCTGTACGGCCTAGAATCAAGGAGAAGAATAAACGTGAAAAAATATGAACTCCTACACTTAATAGTGGATGGTCCCATGGAGGCTTGAGTAGAAAACAAACGCCGTAGCTGCGTAATTTACGAAATTGGACAGTGCTGAGAACT
>NW_023998800.1:0-1244 GCF_014805625.2 Glossina fuscipes
GCGATGGGTGTTTAATTTTTGCGGGTTTTGTAAATTCAAAATTAAACTAAAAAATTTAGAAAAAAATTTGGATAACAGGAAAAATTTAAGGAGAATTTTTATCTTTCTTTTATGAAGGTACCATTATATTTATAAATGAAAGGACACGAAGTATTTCTTTAGTACTTAATCACAACTAAAAGTGGTCCGTAAAAGTAATCTGACGTAAAAACTAACTGCGTTAAATATGAACTAAGCCGATCTATTGTCTGGACACCTCCTTATACGAGGCTTTTCATGAAAAATAATTTCTTATATAGCAAAAGGGTCTAACATTTAATATTTTGTAACAAAAATCGGTCCATAGTTTGTCATTGGCCACATAGTTTCAAATTTATTAACTGTACGGTTTCTCATAGGAAGTAAGACCTTATAGAGCGGCAAAGCCTAATTCGCATTTATTTATAAGGAAAATATTTAAACAAAACTTTTCATTGAATCGCGTCTCTTTAAGGTTTGGGCGTTCGCCAGCATAACGGCGTTCACGAACAATTTGCTTTTGAGCAATCAAATGTTTCACATGTTGAGTCTTTTGGTTGAATTTATCCGAAAATACTTAATTCTATTAATACATTCGTAAAGCAGTTTTGAAAGAAGCCAAATGTTTAAATACAAAATTCAACGTTCTACTCAACTATAAAAGTATTAAGCCGATGAGTTAAAGTTCTTAGGTTCTTGTTTTTATGGTACTTGAACGGTTGACTAAGAACCGTTGGCCTTAGTCCCTTAAGAATCAGCTGAAAAAACAGCAAATTTTCATTTCAATCTCACTTTGTTTCCAAGGATCATCTTTTTTAATATGTTCGATACTTTTTCAAACTTTTTTAAAGCAGATTTTCAAAACACGATTTCTAGTATTTCAAGTCTCCTTGCTACGCGTAATAGAATCGCTTGTTATAAATTTAGTAAATGATTTTGTCTAGGTTGCATTACCTGTACGAAATAAATTGCTTTACTTGTATAGGTAATAATTTTGGATGAAGTTTCCGATATTCCCACTGCTCCAAGCTAGAATAAAAGAAGACACATAAAATGAATTTCAATTATCATTTGCAAATTATTTGGTTTTAAGACCACCATCAATTGATGCGAATCGCTCAATCGACGTTTCGTTATCTCTGGGGATTTTCACTGCTGTGAAAGCAATCAAATCTCAATACATCCACAGATTTTCACGTGAAGTACCTTACCTGAAAGTTAGTTTA